>NW_013665932.1:353396-368366 GCF_000517525.1 Limulus polyphemus
CTTCTTGATTATACTTATCTCTTTATCCTTTCTTGATTATACACTTTACCTCTTTATCCCTTCTTGATTATACTTATCTCTTTATCCTTTCTTGATTATACACTTTACTCTTTATCCCTTCTTGATTATACTTATCTCTTTATACCTTCTTGATTATACTTATCTCTTTATCCCTTCTTGATTATACTTATCTTGTTATCCCTTCTTGATTATACACTTTACTCTTTATTCCTTCTTCATTACACTTATCTCTTTATCCCTTCTTGATTATACTTATCTCTTTATACCTTCTTGATTATACTTATCTCTTTATACCTTCTTGATTATACTTATCTTTTTATCCCTTCTTGATTATACACTTTACTCTTTATTTCTTCTTCATTACACTTATCTCTTTATCCCTTCTTGATTATACTTATCTCTTTATTCCTTCTTGATTATACACTTTACTCTTTATTTCTTCTTCATTACACTTATCTCTTTATCCCTTCTTGATTATACTTATCTCTTTATACCTTCTTGATTATACTTATCTCTTTATACCTTCTTGATTATACTTATCTCTTTATACCTTCTTGATTATACTTATCTTTTTATCCCTTCTTGATTATACACTTTACTCTTTATTTCTTCTTCATTACACTTATCTCTTTATCCCTTCTTGATTATACACTTTACTCTTTATTCCTTCTTCGTAACATTTATCTCTTTATCCCTTCTTGATTATACTTATCTCTTTATTCCTTTTTCATTACACTTATCTCTTTATCCCTTCTTGATTAATATTTATCTCTTTATCGCTTCCTTGTTTATACTTATCTCTCTTTATTCCTTTTTCATTACACTTATCTCTTTATCCCTTCTTGATTATATTTATCTCTTTATCGCTTCCTGTTTATACTAATATCATTATCTCTAAGTAACTATCTGTAAAATATTACCTCCGTTCTATTAGATATGTATATAACACATATACATTTTTTTTGCCTCCCCCATTTATCTCTGCTTAGTTGTTTGTATATTTAATCCTTGTCTAACCATATCTCTTATCACTGCTTGGCCTATCGTGTCACTTTATCCATACGTAGCTATCAGTGTCTTTCATCTCTGCTTGACTAATCCGGATATCTTATTCCAACTTATATGTCTGTGTCTTTTATCCTTGATAGACTCTCTTTTATATATATTCGTCGCTGACTATCAGCTATATTTCCATCTATAACTATCTGTGTTTTCATACCTGCTTAATTATCCGTGTTACTTTATCCCTGATTGGCTGGTTTTGTCTGTATTTTTCCGTGCTTTTTTATATATTAACGGTGATATTTATTCGTTAGTATTCATTTGTATTTGTTACTCTTGTTACGTTATCTCGTCTATAATTTTGTTAAATTATCGATACGGAGAAAGTATTCAGAAACTTTATGAAGTTCCGCATTTAAGCAAAAAATATTTCAAAATACCTCATTAAAGAAAATGGAATATTTTCCGATATTTCAGTGAAATTCTGTAAATATTCCGCTTCTATTTAATGAGGTTCCATAAAATAGTTTTTGTTACAATACGGAACTTTATAATATAAAAAAAGTCCCTGAAAATGTTCTGCCCGTACAATTTCCATAATTTTATTGATTAAAAAAATTACAGTGTACTATATATATATATATATATATATAACTGTCTCACTGTTGAGCATAAGGCTACACAATGGGCTATCTGTACTGTGCCCATCGTAAGTATCGAAACCTGAATTTTTTAACAATATATCCCTCACATTTACCTCTGAGCCACCGGAGGACTACAGTGTACATTTATTTATTTTTATATTTTGTCTTGCTTGATTATTTCTAAATTACATATAACGGGTTGAAATGAAATTAAAAAAGAAGCAGACTGCGGGTTTGCTTGTTTTGTTGTTAAGCCCAAATCTACACAATGGGCTATCTCTATTATGACCATCACGGTTATCAAAACCAGAGTTTAATCATAAACGTTTCAGAACTTACCGCCAAGTTATCAAGGGCGTTATTATGGGTATAAAAATATTTTATTGAAAAATACATATTAAAAATACGATGTTAAAAGTTTGGAACCTTCAAGCCACATTAAGCTAATATTTAGGGTATGTAAAAGTTGTTTTTTATATAGCACGCCTTTTTTTTTAATTAATCACATTACTCAAGATTAATTTCACTAAACTAATGTCCATGGGTGATGTTTAATTAGGTTATTAACAGAGATGGCTTTTAGACTATGTTCACTGAAGTAACTCACAATTATTATGTTCACTGAAGTATCTCACAATTATTATGTTCACTGAAGTAACTCACAATTATTATGTTCACTTAAGTAACTCACAATTATTATGTTCACTGAAGTAACTCACAATTATTATGTTCACTGAAGTAACTCACAATTATTATGTTCACTGAATTAGCTCACAATTATTAAGTTCACTTAAGTAACTCACAATTATTATGTTCATTGAAGTAGCTTACAATTATTATATTCACTGAATTAGCTCACAATTATTATGTTCACTTAAGTAACTCACAATTATTATGTTCACTTAAGTAACTTTAGATTATGATGTTTAATAAACCAATCATATTGTTTTGTAAACTAACCGGCTGTTGTGGCGTGTACTATACATTGTAAAGGTTTAGTGAACTGATTCATAACGGATATGTATTGTAAAATGAGTCCCATCAGTGAAGTTGGCGAACTGATCAGGGACGATTATATTTAGAAAGGCTGTTTCACATTGTAAAGGTTTAGTGAACTGATTCATAACGGATATGTATTGTAAAATGAATCACATCAGTGAAGTTGGCGAACTGATCAGGGACGATTATGTTTAGAAAAGCTGTTTCACATTGTAAAGGTTTAGTGAACTGATTCAAAACGGATATGTTATGTAAAATGTTCACATCAGTGAAGTTGGCGAACTGATCAGGGACGATTATATTTAGAAAGGCTGTTTCACATTGTAAAGGTTTAGTGAACTGATTCAAAACGGATATGTTATGTAAAATGAATCACATCAGTAAAAGTTAGAGAACTGATCTAAGAAGTTTGTGTTTAGAAAGACCATTTCACATTGTTACGACTAAATGAACTGATCTAAGAATATTAAGTTTTATAAACGAATCTATATTTTAAATATAGATAAATGAACTGATCTAAGAATATTAAGTTTTATAAACGAATCTATATGCAATAAAGAAAATGTTCAATGAAATTATCATCTCTAAATAATATTTGGTTTACGTTAATAAATTAATTATTTATTTGTTTAGTCATCCGTCTGTCTAATTTGTTTAACTACGTCCGTGTGTATAATTGTCTATTTATTGTTAGTCGTGTCGTCTAGTTGTTTGTCTAGTTTTCTAACTACATCCGTCTGTTTATTTGTTTAACTACGTCCGTGTGTATAATTGTCTATTTATTGTTAGTCGTGTCGTCTAGTTGTTTGTCTAGTTTTCTAACTACATCCGTCTGTTTATTTTACTGAGAAATTGTCTATTTGTACATTAAATTTATGTATTTGACAAGAGCTACTATTCTCTTTATTTCTCAAATTAATCTTTTGTTTATGTGTCTAGCTAATTATCTGCCTATTAGACTAGCTTCTTTTCTGTGTACGTTTCTAACTATAGTCGTCTCTCTTTGTCTGTAACTGCCTGCCTGCCTACTAACTGTCTGCCTATTAGTTATTTGTATGTTTCTAGCTGTTGTCGTCTCTCTTTGTCTATAACTGCCTGTCTGCCTACTAACTGTCTAGATAATTGTCTGCCTATTAGTTATTTATACGTTTCTAACTGTAGTCGTCTCTCTTTGTCTGTAACTGCCTGTCTGCCTACTAACTGTCTAGATAATTGTCTGCTTATTAGTTATTTGTACGTTTCTAACTGCAGTCGTCTCTCGTTGTCTATAACTGCCTGTCTGCCTACTAAATGTCTAGATAATTGTCTGCCTATTAGTTATTTGTATTCTTCTAGCTGTAGTCGTCTCTGTCTATAACTGCCTGTCTGCCTACAAACTGTCTAGATAATTGTCTGCGACATTGCTAGATATTAAAATGGAAACTTTTAGTTACCATCAACTCATCTTCTATCTTATCTGCTTTTTCAATAGACTCAACAACAAGAACAACAAAATAAAACATCTACGACTTTCTAACCTGTTATACCCATGTTATAGAAATAAGTAACGTACAGTTGTTGTTGTAGATCTATAGAATTCACTGTTAGTTCTTCAAACTCACAATGCATGTTTTGCTTCTTTTTTAACTCTTGTCTTTTGCTGTCTACTGATAAAATACGACGGGTGGGAAGTTAGATTATAACACCGAGAACGGATCCCTCAACTAACCAATCATAGACGGTACAACTTTGATTGACGTGTGTCTTTTACACTACAGTAACTTATCTTTATTCAGAAAGGCTAGAAGAAGCACAACAAGCTACGGTTGCTTTTGAAACCAGAACAAGCAGATTCACTGTATTTGAAAAGGTAAAGGGACAGCTGGATGCTGATTGGCAGGAAAAACATGTCTCTTCAAGAGATACCATCACCACAGTTTTTCTACCAGGAAAGGACAGGTCCTCTTATCCTCAACTCGTAAGGTCTTTAACCTAAACTCCACAAAGCCTGTGTTACGCGCGTGCTCTTCAACCACCCCCAGGTGATGTCGCGGTGAGCTCGAGGTTCACGATGAATTGTACGGTACAGGCTTTTATTCACTAATTTTCTGTCAACTCTATTGAAATCGATCTCCAGCCGGCCACGTGCCATGAAAAAGACACCCAATTGTTCATGAGTTTTCCAAAGGTACCGTTATAGTTTCACATGCCAAAAGCCCACCCCCACACAAAACAGGGTTACTGGAACCTAAACCGGACGGTTGCTGACCTAACCATGTTGTGCAGAATGAGTCAGAGAGTTCAATGATTTCTTTCTATTAAAACGACCATCTGGGGTCACATCGATATGTAAAATACTTTAGTTGATATTGAATTGTAAGCTAGGATGAGGGGATGGAGGACACAGTGGTCATTTTACTGGTCAGTGGACTGTTTAATACATATATATTGGCCATCTGTTCTATAGTTAGAGCCTGAAGCTCTTCGGAGAATGTGAAGTTTCCCAAACGGTGGTGATTTATGAGATATAAGTCCCAAACTTTTCTATCAACGGAAATCACTTTCTCTCAACATACGATGGATTCACAGTGTAAGGCTTAGTCGTAGTTGATATACGGGCGATGCTGGTTAGTCATATTGTTCTATACGGGCGATGTTATAGGGTATTGTCATATCAGACCTGTTCGATTTAACTGCTACTCTATTTACAAGACTTATCTCCTGCTACCTATTGCCTATCCAACCTAGCGTGTACCAAAAAAAAAAAACATTGTAGGGTTTTCATATTTCGAATTTCAGGTAATACAGGTTGTCGAAAATCGCTGACGTGTATTATGTGAAAACGTGATAAGATTTTTACGAAAGTTTCATAGCATGTTTTTATGTTTTAGTACAAGGCTACATAACAGGCTATCTGCTCTCTGTCCACTATGGGGAATCGAACCCCAGATTTTAGCATCGTAAGTGAGCAAACTTACCGCTTATCCACTAGGAAATAGTTCTGTAGCTAGCGCTGCACAAAACGTTTGGCATTTGAAATTTGAAACCCAAATCATGTTAATGTTTCTCAGTCTTTTTCTTTTTTTTATAATTATTAATAACGTGCGAGTCGTGAAAAACACGTTCTATTCAAAACTACAGAAATTCTTAAAGTCAAATTACGTGCGCAATATGAATGCTTTGTACTTTGTTTAGTTAACTGATCTGTGCTCCTAATCTGGTTAGCAATATTTTATTTGGAATTTCTGATCAGGGTGAGGCCAACCAGTCTGGAGCACTCGCACTTCCAGCTTTGTACCTTGCTTCCGCACCCTGGCACCGGAACCACTAGGCCACGCCCGACCTGCAGTTAAACGTTAGAATGTTTCTAAAGAAAACAGTTATTAGATTGCCACGACATATTGTACACAAGTTTCATACGAGAATGTTAAAAGTCCAAAACCAGTTGTAGAACAAATTTTGAGTGACCTATATACAATTTCCGGTTGTAAGTATTCACTGAGGCGTGCTTTTGTTCCAAACATCAGTGACCGCCAACAATTTTATCGATGTAAATCTACATATTACTGTTTCAACAAAATTACTTCTTTAACCTAAAAAAAAAAAAAATCTAATGAAAATATGCGTATTTGTAATAGTTGGAAGGCTCGAGTTTATTTCTTATACTTTTTGCCATAATTTTATTCAAAATATTTCTTTCAATTCGTACACAAGTTCTTAAAATCCTAATGGTTTTCTTGACCATTACACAAATATAGTGTTCCTATAAAACTTCGGTATTATTCCTTATAAGACTGGTGGAAACAAATGGGGGTTTGTAACCCAAGGAAACATAGGATTTGTGGTTATAGGCTGCGTGAGAGTAGTGTGTGTTTGTGTATTTAATTTCATAACATTTATTGGTAGATGGGCTGTTTAAAAAAAATCATCTTACTAAGAATTTTTCGCATGTCAACCCTTTATTTCCGTTAATATAGCATGCTCGTTTAGAAGTACAGGGTTCGATCCCCGGGAAAAGGAAATATTGGAATATCAAACGTCTTCCAAATTTTCATTCTATACACGTTTAAAGTTTTGCCTGCTGGTTGAAGTTTATAATTACTTATATAGACTCTACTGTGAATAATCTGACGTCTGATATAATGTATTTATGAAACGCACTAACACTGATACTTGATAATGCAGCAGTGATGACATATTTTACTGTTCGCACTTATTAGACGCTTTACAAAATATATATATTTCTTTCGTTACCATATTATGCCTTTTTATTATATAATAATCAATCTTATGGGATAGTGGGCGAAAGAATATTTCTGTTGACTTTGTTTACACACTACCTACTATACTTAATACTTCCACAGCCTTATAAAAGCTCCGTATTATATAATACTATACTTAGTATTTCCACAGCCTTATAACAGCTCCGTATTTTATAATACTATACTTAATATTTCCACAGCCTTATAACAGCTCCGTATTTTATAATACTATATATTTAATATTTCCACAGCCTTATAAAAGCTCCGTATTATATAATACTTTACTTACTATTTCCACAGCCTTATAATAGCTCAGTATTTTATAATACTATACTTATTATTTCCACAGCTTTATAATAGCTCCGTATTTTATAATACTATATATTTAATATTTCCACAGCCTTATAAAAGCTCCGTATTATATAATACTATACTTACTATTTCCACAGCCTTATAATAGCTCCGTATTTTATAATACTATATATTTAATATTTCCACAGCCTTATAATAGCTCCGTATTTTATAATACTATACTTAATATTTCCACAACCTTATAATAACTCCGTATTTTATAATACTATACTTAATATTTTCACAGCCTTATATTTGTATATCTAGCTTCGTATTTTATAAACGATTTAAAATGTAGTGGGTCCAAATTTTGTGACAATTTTTATTTTCATAACAGTTTATAGGAAAAACTGCGTTGCTAGAAAGTTTGAACAAACATCTAAGGCTTTTTTTTTTCTTAGGAAAGAACACGTGCAACTCTTACAGTTAAACCATGAACAAAACTACTAGTAGTTGACACTGTACGATTCTTAGGGTGATCTTAGTAAAGTTTGATTGATCTTTAACCCTATAAAGTATGATCTTTCAATGAGAAGGTATGAAAATAAAGCTACGTTCAGACAGATAAACATGACCATAAAATAACAACATTCCCAAAACATGATGTTATATGTCCAATTTGGTTCCCGAAACATGTTATATGTTCAGTTTGGTTTCTCAAATATGTGTGTCTAATTTGGTTCCTGAAACGTGTTGTGTGTCTAATTTTGTTTCTGAAACATATTGTGTGTTTACTTGTATTTTCTTTAGTAATAATATGATAAGAACAGAAAATATAACAGACGGAAGACTAAACGACTATCTAACGGGTAAAACACATGAGAGTCAGACGATTTGTTTGTTTTATCGCAAAGCTATATAATAAAATGGACTTTAGGGTTGTACGTCTATAAACTTACTGCTGATCCAAGGGGGAACTGCTAGTCAGAAGGTAAACACAAAGTATCACATTGTCAAATTACAATTGCTAAATATAACGATAATTAAACAAATAAAACACAAAACAGTAATCATGGGGAGAAACTACAGCAAGAAAACACAACAAAAAAAGGTAAAATCAGTAATACGAACATATTAAAAAATGTATAATTTAAATGAAGACTGCATGTAGTATCACATGTATTTAGGTTAGCATTTTGTTGTTGTAATTCATGCTTGTATTTAGATTAATAAAAATGTTCCAGGCAAGTTTTTATGATTTTCGGTCAGATTACTTAAATCACTATCATGAATACTGAACTTTCATAATATCATACTGTAGCTTTACTGGATAATAAATCATTTCAAAGAAGTCGAGATATTTTAAAATATAAAATAAATATACGTTTTTATTTGTAGATACAAAAACAGTTTTAAAGTTCGGCGTAAGGAACATCGGTTTAGGGTTGAAATAGTTGAGAAAGCAACCGGCCTGAAGTATTAAGGGATTACAGCACTCCAAGTCATTAGAAAGTGATTGGAATGAACGACCATTTTTCTGAGTTCAGGGGTATAGAGACAATAAGACCCCCTATGGTTGTGAAACATTATAATAAGATATACAGGAAACAGGTGCAAGACCAAGGAGAAATAAGCCTGTTTGGCGTGGGTTCGGGAAAGGAATACAAAAAACAGGAGTTCAACGAAAAAGAAAAAGACCGAAAGATGTGAGAGAGAGAACGAATAAGCCTATAAAGACTAGGACAAAAGTAACATGCTGTCAGTAAGAAACAATACCTATTTCTAAATGTATGTTTTATTGATGATAGTAATAAACAGCAATTTGTTAGGTTCTCTTTCTTTCCTTATTATTTAAACATTTGGTTTATGTTCAGTTTTACTTTCGGAAGACCTTCAAGTTTTACTTGAAGATCTTCCAAAAGTGAAACTGAACATAAGCTATTTGAAATACTGCTAGGTTTTACTAGCAGTATTTCAAATAGCTTATGTTCAGTTTCACTTTTGGAAGATCTTCAACTTTTACTAGCAGTATTTCAAAATAGCTTATGTTCAGTTTTTACTTTTGGAAGATCTTCAACTTTTACTAGCAGTATTTCAAATAGCTTATGTTCAGTTTTACTTTCGGAAGACCTTCAACTTTTACTAGCAGTATTTCAAATAGCTTATGTTCAGTTTTACTTTTGGAAGATCTTCAACTTTTACTAGCAGTATTTCAAATGGAATGGGGCAGAATTTGTGGATCTACAATTCCGGCGAAAAAAAAAGGTAGTCATACTAAATGTCAGTTTCCGTAAACAATCAACATCCAAAGTAATTTATTAGTACAGCTTCTTACACAGAGCCACATCTTATAGTCTTACTGTCATAACTTTTAAAAAGATAGGCCGAGTCACTGTTGACTGTTTTAAATTCAAGGGGGTTTAGAGGCTCGTGGCTCGACTTACAAACGAGTAACGTTTATTGCGCTCACTTCCTGCACCCTCCCTGGTCCAGAACATGGACCGAATCTCGATGAAGAAGAAGTGCACTTCCTGGATGGTTTGAGGTTAGTGTACAGGAGCTCTAGAAATAGGCTGCTTGTGTCTTCTAGTATTTTTCTACAACTAAAAACTTAATGTCTTTATTGTCCTTATATTTATTTTGTGTCCAAATTCCTTTTTTTTTCTTGGCTTTCAAAGACTTGTCTTATCACAAAGTATCCTTAACACAAGCCCCAGTTCCAAAGTTTTGTTGTTGTTTTCTTGTCTTTCAGGGACCTGTATTTTGCACAAAATATCTGTTTGTTTGTTTTAGAGTAAAGCCACATTGGGCTATCTGCTATGTCCACAGAAAGAAACCGACCCCTGGATGTTTCCGTTGTAAGTTCGTAAATTTATCGCTGTCCCACAGAAGGAGACCAAAATATTTGTAACTCAGGCCCAATTTCTGAAGTCTTGTTCTTGTTGTTTTGTTTTGTTTTTTGGCTTTCAAGGACTTGTCTTTTGCATAAAAAATCTGTGTCACAGCCCCAAGTTTCGAAGTCTTGTTTCTTTCTTGGCTTTCACATACCTGTGTTTACCACAAAATATTAATAACACAGGTCTGACCTCCAGAGTTGTCCTAGGTTCAAGTTCTTAAGATTTTTGTTTTCATAGGCACTTTTTCCCCATGAAGTACTAATAACAAAGACAAAAATTTTGGAGCCTTTTCCTCAATAAAATATTCACAACAAAAGTCTAAACAAAGTACACTTTTACTATCTTCATAGGACTAAGTTCCGGAGATTTTTTTGTATTTAGATAGTTTCGTCTTCACCGCTGAGTGCTTACAATATCGGTCTAATCTTCAGACATTTTTACCCGTATTATTAGCTTTTTTTATTTTATTTCATGGGCATGTTTACCCCCATGAATTGTTTATAACATCGACCTAAATTCTGAATACATCTTCTCCTTTCATAAATCTATCTTCTCTAGTGATTATTTATTTTACAGGTCTAACTCCCTTATACTATTTCCGTTTTCATTTGTTTTTGTTTTTTTGTCATATAATATTCACGACGCGGTTCTAAGTTCTAAATATTTTTTTACTTTTATTAACCGTTATTTTTTCATAAAATATTTATACAGCAGGTAAATCTCATAGACTGTTTTATAGCCTTCTCTCCCCCTCCACCCCATACAATACCTATAACACAAGCATCAGTTCTTGACATTGTTTTCTTCGCAATGTATCTAACAATGAAATTCCAAAAGAACTCGGGATACTCAGAATAGAGATTCCAATTATAAAACGTATCACGTTTTCTAAAGCTTTTGTTTTTGATAGAATACTCAAAACATAAAAGAGTTTTACAAGTTTGTAGGGAGGTGTAACAGAGACCAAGAAACCCTGGTGTTTCTTTGATAGCAGTTTTTTTAACTCAGCCATCTAACATTCTCATGTGAATTCCCGGATACTAAAACTTAACAATTGTTTTCTCGTTGAGATAGGTCTCCTTTCTTCATTGAATAGACAAAAATAAAAGTCTGAATGCTTTTTTTAGAGAGATTTATTTCACTGTGGAGTTTAACTGATTTTCTAAATAAACTGACCAATATGTTATGTTACAATACTGAACATCGTTCTAACCATTTTATCATCAACTTAAAACAACAGTCAAAAACTGTTATTAACATATATATATATATTTCTTCTTTTGTTTGTTCTTTCCATTCAAAGTCATTAACTTAAATTGAAAATCGAGGCTCTCTACTATAGATAAGCTCAAAAAAGATTGAAATTTTCATTGGATTCTCTAAGCTGCCATAAATCTTGCTTATATAGATCTTCATCCGTTTCTCGTTTATTCTGGAATATATTGATTGTTTGCTTTTAAGCGCAACGCAATGTGCCCACCTCAGGGATTGATCCACGAATTTTATCATCATAAGCCCTCAAGCTTACTGCTGAGCGAGCTATCGGGAGAGGGGCTGGGATTTATTATTTTTGTCCAGTTGGTTTCAAATTCACCATCACTCACACGTCCTCTGGTGGGACAGCGGTAAGTATACGAACTTACAACGCTAAAATCCGGGGCTCGATTACCCAAGGTGGACACAGTAGATAGCCCAATGTGGCTTGTGCTCTAAAACAAACAAGCCATCAGTCACGTGACTCGAACCACTGAAGCTATATGTAGTAATTGGCTTTGTTCAGTAGCTTGATATATTCTGTCTCACGTAAACTAAGCAAACATGGTCATGTGACCAAGTGAATTGACCACTCGTCACCCTTTTTGACGTCAGGGATATAATATAACTGGCGCGTGCCGATAAATCTTCTGTACCGGGAGTTTGAAATTTTGTTGCTGGAGAAAAGAGCTTTAAAGCCTTGACTAAATATGAACTCTGAGCCGTGATAGCTTATGGTCACCTCTGATACCGAGTCGATTCAAATGTTACATTGTTCTCTTAGGTTACTAACCGCCTAACTATGAAAGAAAATATTGACCACTCCCCAGTAACCGTATAACACAGATATAGACCCAGAGCTGAGGATACCGTTTCTCCTATGATACAATTGAAAAACACCACTCGGTAAGTAAGTCATTATTTTATTCACACATATACACAAACCTTCAGCAACCAACACGTTTTTTGTTTTGTTTTTTTTTCAAAAATAAGGTACATCGTTTGTACACCAATTACACCCACCACATAATCTCAAGTTCACTTGCATTTTTCGTCCCCACATAATAAAATATTAATCGTGTAATCGTTGCTTAGTGACACAATTAATTTAGTTCTTTGTTACTTTAAAGAAACGTAAATCAGATTAATTACGTTTTTGAAACGTGTTTTTGTGACAAGATGATTTTCAAAAACATTAACCTTTATTTGAATCATTTTGTGAAATACGTGAATATTAGTGAAGTAATGGAATTTTGTTTGCATATTAGCAAATAATGTAATATACGTTAATTCGTACACCAGGACTTTGAAACGTACGTATTGGTTACACGATACCTGGTCACGTGTACATCAAAAACTAGCACTGGTTTCGAGGTTCTTTCTAACGTGAGCGATAAAAAGTTTTATAATTTTTGATAAACGAAATCATGATATCTTTTCGTGAGTAATAAACGTTAGTAGCGATTTGAGGATACTTTATCACGTGAATATTAAAAGTTGGCACTGGTTCAATGTTATCTTTATCAGTGGTCAGTAGAAGCTGGTAATGATTCAGTATTACCTTATCACGTGGTCAGTAATAGCTGGTAATGATTCAGTATTACCTTATCACGTGGTCAGTAGAAGCTGGTAATGATTCAGTATTACCTTATCACGTGGTCAGTAAAAGCTGGTAATGATTCAGTATTACCTTATCACGTGGTCAGTAATAGCTGGTAATGATTCAGTATTACCTTATCACGTAGTCAGTAATAGCTGGTAAAGATTCAGTATTACCTTATCACTTGGTCAGTAAATACTGGTAATGATTCAGTATTAGCTTATCACGTGGTCAGTAGAAGCTGGTAATGATTCGGTATTACCTTATCACGTGATCAGTAGAAGCTGGTAATGATTCGGTATTACCTTATCACGTGGTCAGTAGAAGCTGGTAATGATTTGGTATTACCTTATCACGTGGTCAGTAGAAGCTGGTAATGATTCGGTATTAGCTTATCACGTGGTCAGTAGAAGCTGGTAATGATTTGGTATTACCTTATCACGTGGTCAGTAGAAGCTGGTAATGATTCGGTATTATCTTATCACATGGACGTTAAAATCTGGCTCTAGTTCAACAGCATCTTAAATAACGTAAATAACGGAAGCTGGGTTTACAAAGCTTCACACTATTTTGTCAAAAGTAGAGAAAATCATTAATCATTTCACGATATCTTGTCATGTTTTAAATACTGAACTAATAAAGCATTGTGAATTTATTCAACACTAGACTTGACTAATCATACAGCACAGTATATCGGAATTACAGAATATAGCTTTTACACTCTAGTGGTCAAATATTGTGAAACCAATAACAGCTTTTGCTGCTCACGTGACAAGATATCGTGAAACGAGGACTCGCTTTTACTAGTCATGTGACAAGATATCGTGAAACGAGGACTCACTTTTACTAGTCATGTGACAAGATATCGTGAAACGAGGACTCGCTTTTACTAGTCATGTGACAAGATATCGTGAAACAGGGACTCACTTTTACTAGTCATGTGACAAGATATCGTGAAACGATGACTCGCTTTTACTAGTCATGTCACAAGATATCATGAAACGAGGCCTCGCTTTTACTAGTCATGTCACAAGATATCATGAAACGAGGACTCGCTTTTACTAGTCATATGACAAGATATCGTGAAACGAGGACTCACTTTTACTAGTCATGTGCCAAGATATCGTGAAACGAGGACTCGCTTTTACTAGTCATGCGGTATTTGTGTAACGATATTTTATCACCTGAGTAAAAGAAAAGTTGGTAATGTTTGAATACTAGAGTTGGCCGGCCACAATCGTCCACTGACTTAATTAGGAGTATTTCATCTCTGTAACTTACTTTATACCTGAGCGACACCTTGTGCACACAGTGGGCTAAAAGCCAGGTCAGATACCCCATATGGTTCTGGCGTAGATGTCCCTAATTTTGAACTGCGGACCAAAGGGAAGGAAATTAGTCGCCTGTTCTTAACCAAATAGCGGAACTGACTGTTACTCCTATAATCCAACAAAAACTGAAAGCGTAAAGCGTGTTTGATAGTACCACGTTTCGAACCTGAGACCGCCCGGGCGCTTCAATGTTAACCACCTACATCTATTGAATTATCACCCCGTTATATAATGGTGCTTCAATGTTGACCATCTATAAGTATTGAATTATCACCCTGTTTCATAATGATGCTTCGATGTTAACCATCTACACCTACGGAATTATCACTCTATTAAATAATGGTGCCTCAATGTTGACCATCTACTTAGTAGTATTTGAATGATAACCGCCTACAGATCCTACATAAAAAGTGTTTGAAGCTGACTGAATGCATGGAAGCCAGTAGGATTTTCCCACACAACGCCGGATGGTGTTTATTGGATAATATTTCGTGATATTTTTAAATCGTACTTTGTCACAATTGTTATCACGAAAATAATTTACACGTAGGTCGTTTAACGTATTTTTTAATTATGAATTTGTTTGTTTAAAAGTCTAACGTACTAAAATTAATTCGTAAACTTTGTATTTGTTACTCCGTAAATGTATATTTTTTGTATCTTCAGATTTACAAATGATTGTTTGTATTG
>NW_013665932.1:369366-385421 GCF_000517525.1 Limulus polyphemus
AAGTTAAGCACAAAGCTACACAATGGGCTATCTGTGCTCTGCTCACCACGGTTTCTACCCAGCTTCTAGCGTTATAGGTCCGCAGACAAACCGCTGTGCCACTGTGCCGCCCCCCCCCCCGGCTTTTACAAATGATAAAAATACGTAGTACTTTAAATATGAAATAAATTTGAGACAATTACAGAATTTCTAAAACGAACATCATTGGTGTTTGTTGAGAAACAAAAATGTCATTAGATGTAAAACGAGCGTGGCCTAGTTGTTAGCCTTATTAGTGTGTGATTCCGAAAATTCATGGTTTGCGACCCACAAAAATGCACTGTGCACTATAAGATTGACGGTCATATTCCAATATTCCATCAGACAAGCCAACAGTTGGCGGTAGGTGCTGTTTAATAACTGCCTTCCCACTAGATTATCAGCTCACAACTGGGGACGGCTACGTGAAGATAGCCCTTTCTGTAGGTTTGCGCGAAAAATTCGCGAACAAACAAACCGGTCACTCAGTGATAAACGTGAGGGCTTATAACGCTAAACTTCGAGGCTCAATCCCTCAGGTAAGCATGCCGCAGATAGCCCATTGTTTAACATTTTACTTAAAACACAAATACTCAATATTTCATTCTATTTATTTTTATTATTTCATTATTATTTTATTTTGATTATTTTATTGTTATAATTTATTTTTATGAACTTCTTCATGTAAGAGTGGCGAACGGAGGTTAGGACTGATATACGGTGTATCCCCACCGCAATGTAAGGATAAAATTCAGATTGTTCACATACACACACATATATATACAAGTTCAAGGAAAATAAGCACTGTCTTGACCAATATTTATCTCCCATATTTTAATATGGAAAGTCTTACAGTTTTCATTTGCAAAAGAAAATTTACAGAATAAATGTTTAAATCCAGTTTGCGGATTAACATGCGGACAACAACAAAATAACATAATTTCAAGTAAAGGTGTATATATTTTTTTTTGTAGTTAACCAAATTTCGTTCTACGTTTGGAATGTATTTATTTTTGATAAAAACCCACTCGTTTAAGACAATAAAGGTGTTTCTACCTTGGCTGACCACTTGAAAATGATCTGGTCAAAATTAAATCTACACAAATAACTGTAGCTCAAACACTGAATAACCTAAAATGTAGTCAGAATTTTTTCGTCGATTTTTTTAACCCATTATGGGTGAGCTGTCAATCATCTGTGAACATTAAGAAGTAATTCTAGTGTTTTTAATTCCATAAAAATTCGTCTAAAGCGCAGGCCAAATGTTTTCTTATCGATTTTGAACTATTTGTGGGTGGGCTATTATCTGCAAAAACTTTGAACTATTTGTGGGTGGGCTATTATCTGCAAAAACCAATAAGCGAGTGAGATATCTACTGTTTTTTTTTTTTTAAATGTACTGCCTCCAGTGGCACAGCGCTATGTCTGCGGAGTTACAAGGCTAGAATCCGGGTTTCTATACCCGCGGTGGGCAGAGCTCAGATAGCCCATTGTGTAGCTTTGTGCTTAATTACAAAACAAACAAAATGTACTACGAATATATTATCAATCCACCTCATTACTGTAAATAAATATAAGTATTATTTAATTATTAAAGTATAGAAATAAATGAACTACTTTATAGACAGCATCCTCTTTGCCCAAACATAAATAGGTTTCAAATCCCTGATAATTGTTTTTATTTTGTTTGAAGTTAAGCACAAAGCTACACAATGGGTTATTTGTGCTCTGCCCACCACGGGTATCGAAACCCGGATTCTAGCGTTGTAAGTCCGCAGACATAGATCCGTGATAAAGATTTGTTATTAAATGCAGGCTCACCAGAAGTGAAAATAAATTCATTTTATTTGGACTTTAGCTCTCGATCCTCGGTCACGCAACTAGATATAAGAAAAATGTGTTAACGTAGTTTTGTAAACTTTTGTAGGATTGGAGGTATAAGTTAACGTAGTTTTGTAAACTTGCGTGGGATAGGAGAAATGTGTTAATTAGTTTTGTAAACTTTTGTAGGACTGGAGGTATAAGTTAACGTAGTTTTGTAAACTTGTGTGGGATATGAGAAATGTGTTAACATAGTTTTGTAAACTTTTGTAGGATTGGAAGTATAAGTTAACGTAGTTTTGTAAACTTGTGTGGGATAGGAGAAATGTGTTAACGTAGTTTTGTAACCTTTTGTAGGATTGGAAGTATAAGTTAACGTAGTTTTGTAAACTTGTGTGGGATAAGAGAAATGTGTTAACATAGTTTTGTAACCTTTTGTAGGATTGGAAGTATAAGTTAACGTAGTTTTGTAAACTTGTGTGGGATAGGAGAAATGTGTTAACGTAGTTTTGTAAACTTTTGTAGGACTGGAGGTATAAGTTAACGTAGTTTTGTAAACTTGTGTGGGATAGGAGAAATGTGTTAACATAGTTTTTAACCTTTTGTAGGATTGGAAGTATAAGTTAACGTAGTTTTGTGAACTTGTGTGGGATAGGAGAAATGTGTTAACGTAGTTTTGTAAACTTTTGTATGATTGGAAGTATAAGTTAACGTAGTTTTGTAAACTTGTGTGAGATAAGAGAAATGTGTTTACGTTGTTTTGCAAACGTTTTTATAGTAGGAAAGACATGATAACGTGACTTGGCAAACTTCTGTAGGACTGGAAGAATAAGTTAACGTAGTTTTTCAAACTTTTGTTTGATGTTAATGTAGTCGGGTAAATCGTCTTCTTCTTTATGGGGATCTCGGATCTTAGTTTGATGCTACTACCTCTTCCTCCTGTAGGTCAGGTCACATTCAAATTTACCGCGCTTGTTCTTCACATTAATTAAGAGTTTTTTCTAGTTTATCAAAACAATCTACACATTTTATTGAAGTTACACATCCTCAGATTATTGTTTCGTTAACTGTTGAAATATCTTCATGTTTAGTTGAGTGTTGAAATATCTTCGTGTTTAGTTGAGTGTTGAAATATCTTCAGAAGATATTTCAACACTCAACTAAACAATGTTTAGTTGAGTGTTGAAATATCTTCGTGTTTAGTTGAGTGTTAAAAATGTCCAAATTTTCTAGCAAAGTTTCGAGAATATCCATGTTCATATTTACAGCAATTTTTACGTCGAATTATCTTTTGACATATTTTACACTTAATTGTACTGTTAAGTGTGAAAGGTGTTCATGTTTATCCATTTCTTTCAAATTTTATATATAGATATGTCAGCATTTATGTTAAGTGCTAGAAAATTTCCTGTTTAGTTAAGAGTAACAAAACATTAATGTTTAGTTACCTGTTTCAATTCTTATGCTATCTTTTTGAATTTCATGCCTTTGTTCATTATGAGGAACTTTCATATTTTGTTAACAGTAAAAACTTTCATTGTTTGTTAACTGTAAGAAACTTCATTTTTGTTAACTGTAAGAAACATCATGTTTGTTAACTGTAAGAAACTTCATTTTTGTTAACCGTAAGAAACTTCATTTTTGTTAACCGTAAGAAACTTCATGTTTGGTAAGTGTAAGAAACTTCATGTTTGTTAAGTGTGAGAAACTTCATTTTTTCAAACTGTAAGAAACTTCATGTTTGTTAACTGTAACAAACTTCATGTTTGTTAGCTGTAAGAAACGTCGTGTTTGTTAACTGTGAGAAACTTCATTTTTGTTAACTGTAAGAAACTTCATTTGTTAACTGTGAGAAACTTCATTTTTGTTAACTGTAAAAAACTCCATGTTTGTTAAGTGTGAGAAACTTCAGGTTTGTTAAATGTGAGAAACTTCATGTTTGTTAAACGTTGGATTTTTTGTGTCGTAGTATTTACTTGATACAGTTGGATTTTATGTGTTTTCTCGACATTCGGAACCTCTCTTTTTTATAACATATTTCAAGTTTATTTTTTATTCTTGGTGGAAAATAATATATTAAACAATAATGCCAACTAGATCATTCGAATAGTAATTCAATAGTCAAATCACTATTTACGTGTTACGGATAAATTTTTACAGATTTAGGAAGAGACTGAGTCGTGCTACTAGAATGTAGGTTGAACTGCATTTGTGACGTCACAGACTTACACCAAGAATATAGGGGAGGCATTGTTTAATGTCATGTGACCAGTAAGAGACTGATAATTGAGCCTATTTTCTAGATCCGTATCGGCGAAAAGTTTTGTTTGTATCAAACTTCTGTAGACTCTCGTCGTCTTGTTATTAACTCTGTTGTAAAACTAAGGCATAAAGCGTGTGAACTTGGACTAGGCCTTGTTATTACTGAGTTGGCTTGGCCAGATTGGGTAATAACTTTCTTACCCGGCCTATTACTGACCTCTCTGATGTCCACTTATAGTGACATTTATAACCTTCGAGCTGCCGTCTTCTGAATGAAGTCGATCGTGTCCGATGTTTATGGTTTTGAAAAGAGAAAACATGACTCTCTAGAGCAAAGATTTTGAGTAGGATGAACAGTGTTGCTGACATGACATTCGTTATGAAAATATATGATTTTAACACTGATTATTTAAAATAAATCTCGTCATGATTGCTAACTGGAAATTATTGACATAGTATCGAGTTATCTGATGTTATCTTGAAAAGATACTAATCTTTAAATGAGTTCATATCTCCTCTCTTAAACTCTATTTATGAAACTGTACGATTAAGGTGTTTGAATGAAAATCCTTTTCATACTAACGGCTCATTTCAAGGTTTTCATTATTAATTTTTACTATATCGCGTAATAACTAGATTGTATTTTTTTAAATCTCTGTTCATTGAGAACGAAGGATGATTGAACCAATCAGAAAAAGACGAGTGCAGAATGACAGCGTACCAATCACTGTTTGAGAGGTCGTATTTAGTGCAATGTGAATTTCTGCTTGTAGCGCCACGTGGTAGCAAAAAGATCACGGAGAATAAGGGCACGGAGCGGCGCGTGGAGATAAGAGGGTCAGCTGCATACGCGGAATGCGCACCGCGATTTGGAGAAGAGTGTTGGTGATTCTCAAGGAACGTTTGGTGTTTAGTGTTGGTTACACGTTACGACGTCAATACTGGAACGGTAACACGTAATTTGGTAAGACACGCTCATTTTTAACCCTTTTGTTACTGATATAAATCAATTTTATAATTTACCAAATTGTAATAAATGTTCATTCTGGTTGTAGAGCTACATGAACAAAGATAGTATCATTATAACGTTTAAGGCCGGAAGGTTTGTTTACATTGTGTCGAATAAACGGTATAGACAGCATGAAGAAAGTACCATGAAACAAATTTATTGGAAATACATTCTTCTTAATTTGTACTTAGAAGGAGAATATCCACTGTGAATATATAAAGCAAACTGCAATAAATAAAACATATGATTACGGGATTGAGCCGGTTACAGCCTATTAGTAACCTATTCCTATAAGGAATATCAAGGCTAAACATTGTTTTTATTTTCCACTGTAGCCACAAAGGCGCATTATCCTTATCTATTCTTACAGTATTCACTGAACAAACCAGTTGACCCCCCATCTTTATGTTTGATAATCCAGCTGATCCATTTTTAGGATTAGTACTTATGGTTAGACAATCTTAGGACTGATTATTATTACCATCTAAAGAGAGATATGGGACACATTATTAATATCAACAATGAATATAGGACACATTATTAATATCAACAATGAATATAGGACACATTATTAATATCAGCAATGAATATAGGACACGTTATTAATATCAACAATGAATATAGGACACATATTAATATCAACAATGAATATAGGACACATTATTAATATCAACAATGAATATAGGACACATTATTAATATCAGCAATGAATATAGGACACGTTATTAATATCAACAATGAATATAGAACACATTATTAATCTAAACACATTGAGGGTTAAATAAACCGTGGTGACTAATTTGACATTAGAAATACCGGATAAATCAGTTACGTTATTAATAGCTACACTGACGGTTAGGTAACCCGGATTGACTAATTTGTCTTCAGATCTGATGAATTATTTACGTTATTAATATCAATACTGACGATTAGATAACCCGGATTGACTAATTTGCCATCAGATCTGATGAATCAGTTACTTTTCGGGACTGGTACAAAATATCAGCCTAGACTAGGAAATATATCTTTGTGTCTAATTTTCAAGCTCAAGTTTAATGGGTGGATATTTTTATTAGTAATTGTTGACATTAGCACTTATGTCTAATGTTCAAGTTTAATGGGTGGATATTTTTATTAGTACTTCTTTAGGATTATTGTAAGCAGTACTAAAGGTTACATAAACATGTATGACTTATTATTATCTTGAGCAATGATTATGGTTAAATAGATTTTAAAACTGATTATTAACACCACCTTTAATGGTTGAGGACATTTTTGGAACTGTTCATTAATATCAGCTCGGATGTTTTGATGGTATATCTGGGCTTCAGAATTGCTTTTGGGCAAAACTTATCTTGGTGTGTTATTATATTCCACTTAACACATACCTAAACACCTCGAACATAGCTCTACTGTACTTTACTCTCATTTCTATATGGTATGTATCTAAACACTAAGAATTTTTATATTTTATTTTGCATTAAACAGGAAAAATATATTTAATTTATAAGCCCGTAGTAACAGCCATATGTATTGCGATTTTTTCATAGTGGATTAGAATTGGCTTAGACATTCAAAGCAAATCCATGCAGGACTTTGATTTTCATAAAAACTTAATGAGTTCCAAACAAGGAAGAGTATCTAGCGCTGACTCTCTATTTGGTGTTGGTTGAATCCAGGGAAGAGTGTCTAGTGTTGACTCTCTATTTGGTGTTGGTTGAATCCAAGGAAGAGTATCTAGCGTTGACTCTCTATTTGGTGTTGGTTGAATTCAGGGAAGAGTATCTAGCGTTGACTCTCTATTTGGTGTTGGTTGAATTCAGGGAAGAGTATCTAGCGTTGACTCTCTATTTGGTGTTGGTTGAATTCAGGGAAGAGTATCTAGCGTTGACTCTCGACTTGGTGTTGGTTGAATCTTATTCAAACAAGTCACTAGGAGTGTCATGAATCGTCAAATTAAAATAGGGACGTAAAACACTTATTTGTGACATCAATAAGAATATACAACACCCCTCATGCTAAGGAAATAATGTTACAGGACATAAATAGCTATATAAAATTGATTCCTCTTATCTAGCTGTCAGGAATGGGGAATAACTAACAATTTTGACTACGATGAACCAATCCGAGCACAACAGAGAATCTGAAAAGTGCATATTTCTTAGGCTGTTAGCAAGGACACGTTATAACTGCGATAATTTACGACTTTCCCTCTCCTGCACCATAAAAATCAACGCGTGAAAATGATACTTCCCTCAGATAAAATATCGGAGACTGAATGACGATGCGATATTTTTTATGTTCAAACACTAAAGCTTCATCATCACAAGAAACTCGGCATTTATAACAAAAGTGTGTTTCGATGTAAATAAAGCTTTTCACAAACTCTCTCGAAGAAAAGGAAGAAGAAAGAGTTTTTCTTTTCGAGGGGTGCCAGCATACTTGAGCATATTGGACAATTACAAAGAAACCCCCATAATTAAAATGATCATCTTTTAAACACTAATTATCCTAGAAGAGCTAAATTTCATAAAAAGCACAGAGAAATATTTAGTTTAATCCAGGAAAGTTTGAAAAAAAATGCAGTAGAAGGTATTCAATGTGATGTATGTCACTCTCAGTCAGTATGGTAAGCCTATTTTTAAACGTATAGCTACTGAAACCACCATCCGCTCCAAACAGATCCTCGAGATATCCTAATCACCAACACGCATTTCATTCAAATCGACAATATCGAATTCCTGGAGAAAATAAATAAAAGTACTGCTATGAGTCAAAATAAAACTAAGCTGGAATGCTATTAATATTGCAATTAATTCCATTAATTACCGCTTGGGTCCCCTATGTATTTCACAGGGAAAAATTATCGATTTTACTTTTTTCTTTTCAGCTCTTTAAACTAGATTTTGTAACAGGCAAAACCATAAAATTACAGAATATAATACGATATTGGATCTTACCAGTAGTGAACGGTATGAAAACATGTCGGAAAATTTAGAGTTAGCTCAACTGACCGCTCTGAAATATGTTGGAAGCAATTGTCTTGACTTAAAGCGCCCTCTGAACAAGTCATTGCAATAAAAACCTTAAATACTAATATTTAATCAGCATAAAGAACTCCCGTGAATTTGTGTTTTTGATAACATCTAAAACCACCAACAAGTGTTTATGATATATATATATTCATACCTGTAAATATTAAGGTTTATTGTAAAATGCGGGTATATAATAGTGTGAAAACTATTTATACAAGATCTTCACAAAATTTATAGCACTGGAAGGTACAAGACGTTCTTATCCATAATGTCACTGCTTCAGAGCAAGGCTTGTTGACCAGACAACATACCTCATGTTACTACACAAGTTAGTGAAATATCTTTCTTTAGTACATACGACGGGATGTATACCTTGAAAGCAGTAGCAAATGAAACGTGTGTGAAAAGGAAAACATGTATATTAGTGTTTATGTTTTTTCACACATGTGTACAGTATTGGAAATAATTACGTAAATATTACAGGATTGCACCAGAATACAGTCACGTGTTTATACTGTGATTAGCTGTCATACCAACCAATTAGACAGTGTCGCATCATCCTAATGTGTGTAGAAATACAGACAATCATACTATTCCCAGCAGTAGTGTGGTTAAGAACAGAAATGTCGCATGAGAAACGTGTAGAGATCAACGTTTTGGCTAGTGATGGCTACTCCATGTGATATAATGAAGGAAAATGTCATGTTCCAGTAGGAATTGTATGAAAACTGATGATCACAAAACCTTATCGAAACGTTGTACATTTGCTGTTATGTTAAACTTATATTTCTTCATTACCCATTCAAGCCGTCTCCAAGCATATTAGTCCCAAGAAAGAGTTCGTGAAGCCAATACTCTCTGGATAAAAAGTTCAGACTATTCAAACATGGTATAACATGGTGTCAGAAAAACACGTAGGTTCTAGAAGTCTTGATACAAAATAATAAAAACCCTGTAACCTGAGCTCTTTCAAAAGGTGGACCTTTCGAAAGCGCTCGGGTTATAGGGTTTATATCAAACATGGTGTAAGTAACTCAAGGTATCCGATATACATTACAATCCAGTAAAGATCTTACCAATGGCCTAGCTATTAGTACAGATGTGAACGTTATCACCAGAAAAGTAATGGACTTAATAGGTGTGTATCTGTACAAAACTACTATTTAGGAGCTATAACCAAACCTAAAGGGGTATAGGGACATCAAACTTCAAACAAAGGAACGAGCAAAGCTGAAAGAGGGTGCTCTTTATAGATGAATCCAAATTCAAATTGTTTGGCAACAGTCAACGATAAATGGTTCGATGACAGAGAGGAGAATAGTAAACACGATTAACATATATCTACAGTGAAGCATGCTGAGGGGGGACAGTATACTTTTCTGCTGCGTCTCGGCCAATGGCGTGAAAGATGTACACAAACTTTGTGGAAGCATGACTGCTGGTGGGTACAAGTAGATTCTTATCCACAATATCACTCTTTCAGAATCAATGCCAAGAATTCATCGTCCAGCGAAACAGTAATCCCAAGAAAGCAGTGAATATAGGAAAACGATACAAGAAAAAGAGGCTACTGGAACACTTATAACCATGGTTTAGCCTGTATAAAGTATCAGTATGAATATTATTTGGGTCGTATGGGCGTATATTGAAACTAAAATCTTGAAACGGTAACAAAAGAACTCGGCTGAATTGTGGGGAATAAAACAGAACAGTTGGAACAGTATTTCACAATCGTACGTTGATAAACTTATGGTAGCATCAAAACAAGGTGAACTTCCCTATTTAAAGGCCCTCCCAGTGGCACAGCGGTATGTCTGCGGACTTGCAACGCTAGAATCCGGGTTTCGATACCCGTGGTGGGCAGCGCACAGATAGCCCATTGTGTAGCTTTGTGCTTAATTACAAATAATAACAACTTATTTAAAGCCATTATAAAATATTAGTACATTGTATAATGTATTTGCTTTTCTTTTATATTTTCTATTATAATGTATTGTACTCATTAATAAATCAACCATTTAGTTGCAATCGTTAATTGTTTGTGAGTCCTGTATGTGTATCATCTGTGCGTTTTAATAATTATTTCCTATCCTGTACATTAGCATCATATAGATAGTGCTATCATGGTCATATGTATATATATATATATTGTGTATATATATATATATGTGTGTGTGTATAAGGAGCATATGTACTTTGTGCTGGCTTATATAATTTACATACATCTCCTGTGAACATATGTATTACATAAATGTGTGTAAATGAGAAATCTGTAAATTGTTTATAGATATGTGTGTCAGAAATACCAATTTCTTGTATATGTCTGTGTGTGTATGTGTCAACATGTGTGTGTCACCGTTTTCAAGTGTGTTGAATCAGACGGAGACGAAAAAAAAACATCTTTTAAACTGTTAACTATTTTTAGTAAAGCACCGAAGGCAAACTGCTTGTTTAACACGAAGTTTACGTTGGGAAGATGACACTATAGACAGCACGTGCTTGAACTTCTGACACGTGCCTCATGATGGACCACTTCCGGCACAAATCACATGCAAAGAACTATTCATTGAAATACTGTCCATGAATTGCTTTTTTAGAGGAAAAAGACGTAAGCATTTATGACATGTTCTTTTTCAGATTCTAATTTTCTGACAGTAAATCACTGACATAGATGGGAATATTACGGCTGGTGAGGGTTACACCGTGGGACAAATTGGGGCGCAATTTCACTTTTCGGTATAGATGTATGGAAACTCTGTTGGTAATAAAAGCGATCGAAATAGAGCCGAGGTATTTTTGAAAAGAGGGATAATTCTTCAACCAAGGTATTTTTGAAAAGAGGGATAATTCTTCAACCAAGGTATTTTTGAAAAGAGGGATAATTCTTCAACCAAGGTATTTTTGAAAAGAGATATAATTCTTCAACCAAGGTATTTTTGAAAAGAGGGATAATTCTTCAACCAAGGTATTTTTGAAAAGAGGGATAATTCTTCAACCAAGGTATTTTTGAAAAGAGATATAATTCTTCAACCAAGGTATTTTTGAAAAGAGGGATAATTCTTCAACCAAGGTATTTTTTAAAAGAGAGATAATTCTTCAACCAAGATATTTTTGAAAAGAGGGATAATTCTTCAAACAAAAGGACATATTTCTTACCAATTCTCTTCCTTAGTTTCTCCAGGTATATACCACAAAACGAACTATGTCTAGTTTCTCACATTTTTAAAATAATCACCCTGGAAAGAGGTTTTTAATAACAAAAACGAAATATGTATTACTTGAATAACCGAGGACATATTTATTACACGGTGTACATAAAAGCGTATTTGACAACTGCAGTTTACGGACGTAAGGTCAGTCTCCAATGTTACTTCGTTTCTATAGAGATTAATGGCCAGTATAATTAGATGCTACGAAACGAATCTCGTGTGACTAAAATCTCACGCGACTCTTTTGAATGGAATTTCTCGAAGTCGTGAGGAATAGTGTCATGAACTCTAGAGATTTTTTCCAGGAAATTTGCTTGTTGCTGGTGTTTTTTTGTTTCCCTCTTCAAATGTACACCAGTCTGTCATTAGACTGACATAAATCAAGTTCTAACAACACCAGGCCTTGACATTCAGCCATACGTGCTGCGGAGATCTGCTTGTTCTTCTTGTAAGTTCAGGAAGTCCGGAGACAGGTCCAATAATTAGTTTCTTCCAATTGTCCTCAGTTCTCTCAGTTACCGAGTCGTGCTAGTGTCACAGATGAAGTTGGCTGTTCTGAAAGTTGCTTAATAAACTAGTTGATAAAGTTATTTAAAGTTATAAACCAACAATACAGTTCTACAAGTTGCTTAATAAACTAGTTGATAAAGTTATTTAAAGTTATAAACCAACAATACAGTTCTACAAGTTGCTTAATAAACTATTTGATAACGTTATTTAAAGTTATAAACCAACAATACAGTTCTACAAGTTGCTTAATAAACTATTTGATAAAGTTATTTGAAGTTATAAAACAACAATACAGTTCTACAAGTTGCTTAATAAACTATTTGATAAAGTTATAAAACAACAATACAGTTCTACAAGTTGTTTAATAAACTATTTGATAAAGTTATTTAAAGTTATAAAACAACAATACAGTTCTACAAGTTGTTTAATAAACTATTTGATAAAGTTATTTAAAGTTATAAAACAACAATACAGCTCTAAAAGCCCGGAAACCAACAGTAATCATTTGTTGGAACAGTAACGCAACTGTATTTGTTACACTACACCGGTGTTGAATCCAGGCCTTTCCACCGGGGGAGAGGGGGAGAAAATGTGAAGCTGGGGGGAGGGGGGGGATGAATTCAAATGTAAATTCAACAACTTGGAAAATACTGTATTTCAGGGGGATTTTTGGCAAGGGGGAACTCCCCTTGTACACCCCCTGAATTCAACATTGCACTATACGGATACCTACTGTTCTTTTATTTGGAACCGAGTAAATATGTAATTTCGTACTGGACATAAAATACTCTAATAATTTTTCATAGTGAAACACCGTACTGTTCACAGAATAGAGTTCTAATTCTTCAAAGTGAAATATCTACTAGTTATAGTATACGGTAATAATTCTTTATCGTAAATATCGTAGTTATTATAGGATACGGTAATAATCCTTCATAATGAAATATCGTACTTGTTATAGGATACGGTAATAATTATTCGTGGCGAAACATCGTACTGGTCACAAAACATCGTTATAATTTAACTCACAGCCAGCCAGGCATCTTTCACTGTTGGGAACTTATTGTTGCTAAGCTATCATTGACCATATTAGAGGCGATAGGGATGTGGTAGTTTCCATGGTAACCAAAAGATAAGTGAATCAGAGAGGAGCGGGGTTCATTTCCAATCAAACGACTAGCGCTGCCCACAACGAGGCGAAGTGATTAGTCAGGTAAAAAACGAACGTAAGAGTAAGCTAGTTTTTATGATAAAGCAGCATCAGTTAGGAATATGTTGTATTGCAAAACCATTCCATAAATCTTTGTCTCTAACCAGTGAGAAAAAAAAACACAATGAAGGAACAGTTCGTGTGTCAGGTATAGCGGAATAAAAGATGAAAAAACACAATGAAGGAACAATTCGTGTGTCAGGTATAGCGGAATAAAAGATGAAAAAACATAATGAAGGAACAATTCGTGTGTCAGGTATAGCGGAATAAAAGAGAAAAACACAATGAAGGAACAGTTCGTGTGTCAGGTATAGCGGATTAAAAGAGAGAAAAAACATAATGAAGGAACAGTTCGTGTGTCAGGTATAGCGGATTAAAAGAGAGAAAAACCATAATGAAGGAACAGTCCGTGTGTCAGGTAAAGCGGAATAAAAGAGAGAAAAAACATAATAAAGGAACAGTTCGTGTGTCAGGTATAGCGGAAGAAAAGAGAGAAAAAAAACCCAATGAAGGAACAGTTCGTGTGTCAGGTATAGCGGAAGAAAAGAGAGAGAAAAAACAATGAAGGAACAGTTCGTGTTTCAAGTATAGCGGAATAAAAGAGCCTCAGTTTCTCCTCATTTCTCTTGTGTGTTTTATTTTCGAGTGAGAAACGGCTTGTCAGTTTCGTAGACTTCCTGTTATTGTGCTTTCTAATAATGTGTTTAGAGTAGAGTAGTCCTGTATTCATTTATATAAGGGTAATTGTAAACATGTTTACAGCTAAACAAACTCTGCACGGTAACAAGTTTCCTCACGAGTCCTGCAGCGGCTTTGCAGAGAATTAACTTGCAGTAATTACTATCCTTATTACATTTTCTACACACGTGTTGAAAGCAGAGTAACTGTGTGGTAAGTTAGTTGTCCGTGTTTCTATTATAGTTTCTTCAAACGTATCCAAACCAGAGAACCCACGTAGTTTTGTTATTTTTTTTTTGTTATATATCTTCTGCAAATGTGTTTACAGTAGTGTAACATTCGGTAGTAACTGATGTCATGGTTTCTGCAACATATTGACAGAGGATTAGTCTGTAAAAGTTGCTGCTGTTGTTATGGTTTCTGTAACATGTTGACAGGGGGTTAATCTGAAGTAGTTACTGTTGTTGTCATGGTTTCTGCAACACGTTGACAGAGGGTTATGTTGTAGTTACTGTTGTTGTCGTGGTTTCCACATCATGTTGACAGAGGATTAGCCTGTGGTAATTACTGTTGTTGTCATGGTTTCCGCAACATGTTTTTTTTTTCATTATGAGTTACTACTAGTGCTTCGAACATGTTAATATGCCATATAACATGTGACAGCGCTATTAATCTGCTTTACGTGAAACTCGAACCTGTTTTGTTAGATTACCGATTTGGTTCCATATTTATGCACAAACTGCTGTGGGTCCATGATTGTGTTGGTTAGAGGCAGGGCCGCCGAGAACTTTCATGGGAAATTTCCCCTGCTTCCCCGTCCTCTCGGTAGGTCTGGTTACAAGGCCTTCAATAACATATGAGTCACAAAAAATGTAAACAAAAATACAGTCTCTTTTATTCCAGCCGGCCTGATGAGCCCTGGTATCGGGCGAAAGGCTTCGTTGACACTGGATAAGGCAGGTGTAGTGTGGTTGACACGTTATAACATGCTCTTCTTTGTTTTCACTCATAAGTTCTTAGAATCACTAATGTAGTTTTCTCCCGCTGACGCTATGGTTACTTGGCCCGGTTTGAGAACATGGAGATTCCTTTACTGGTTCGCCAGTTGTTCGGAATGATAGTAAAGTTAATTCAAATAAAATAATAGATATTAAATAAATAATCGGTGTTAAAAATAACATGAATAATACTGAATTCTTACCCTAAAATCTGATTTGTAAATTACTTAAATAAGAATTTATTATTTTGTTTGTAATTAAGCACAAAGCTACACAATGTGCTATCTCTGCTCTGCTCACCGCGGGTATTGAAACCCGGTTTCTAGTGTTGTAAGTCCGTAGACATACCGCTGTGCCCCTGCGGGGCAAAATATATAATAACTGCAATTCAGTTACTTAATCTAGTTCACACCCTAAATAAGGCTTAGGCCACTACTATGTCTGTGATGTTCCAGCCGGCCTGATGAGGCCTGGTATTAAACGAAAGATCCTCCTCGACGGCACTGGATAAGGCAAATGTCATGTGTTTGACATGTTCTTCTTTGCTTTCACTCATAATTTCTTAGAATTTAAATATATCAGTTTATTACAACAAACAAAAATACTTCAGATTACTACGTGTATAATTAATAGTTGAAACTACCTTTTTTTATCAGTGAAGTTCCACGCAGAGCCTTTCAGTTACGTGAGACCACGGTGTGTAAGTCCCGCTATACTCACGCTCACTTCTGCACCTGCCTCGCACGTGCCTGTTGGTAGGCAGCTGGAGAACACTGGAAACTCTCGAAGGATGAATTTTACAAGAAAACAGCAAGCATAAGCGCGTGACCACCACGTGCCGGTGCTACCTACTGGAACAGATGGTAGGTACATAAGGAGCGAGTGGACTGTATTGGCTTCTACCCCTGTTTAAGCCTATTCTTAACTTTCGCTCTACGAAAGTGTTTGCTTTGGAAAAAAGTATTCTGGAGCTACTGCTAGGTGCCTTCACGACAAGCTTACTAGGCTCATGGAGTTAGCAATTACTAGTACATCGCATTTATAAAACGATATCTTCTGTCACAAATCGTCCGATATTAATTAGTCCACTAGAAGTTTTTTGTTATTTGAATATCTTTAATGTCTATTTATTATCGATTGTAACACTTTTAATAAAAGCAATACGTTGTTAAGTTGTAATTTTCAACTTAAACTATCGATATAAGTATAGCTCTTCTGTGAAAGGTCTCGTTTTTTGTTGTTGTTTTTTCAACTTCCTATGTTTGCGTGGAAAGTCTGTATCAGAGATTGTAATTAGCTCGCGCT
>NW_013665932.1:385711-426918 GCF_000517525.1 Limulus polyphemus
CGTGGAAAGTCTGTATCAGAGATTGTAATTAGCTCGCGCTAAAACGTAATTCATAAGTTTAATTCCCAGAGGGCATTGGTATTTAAAAAAAAATGATCGCAATAGCTTAAGAATCGCAAGAATTCAGTTTCTTCCTAGCAGAAGCAATAGTCAAACTATTATGAATTAAAAACAAATTCAGGATTCTATATGAATAAGTTGATCAAAGTTTCGATAACAAAATAGATAAGTCAGTTCTTTAACAATTGATAATTAACTCATCAGAGTCAATGCTATCGAGTTAATCCATAAAATAATGTGGATTTTCCACAGCTCGGGCGGCGCATGTTGCCACGGCAACGGGACGTTGTCATACAAGCCTCGCTGAATGAGGTGAGTTTAGGATGTTTAAAAGACGCGATTTAAGATGGATGTCTGAAAGAGACGAGTTAGAATGGATTATATCATAAAGCTTATGGGTTATATCATAATGGTTTTGTTCATAAGCGTATAATAAGGGTCTTGGTATTCAATAAGAAATAATCGCATGAAATACTTATTTTGGATCTTTATTAAACAAACTAGATACGACAGGAAAAAACTGTGTTCCTCTCGTGCATGTGAACCATCACACAATGGGTTTATAGGAAGTGAAATCCCTCCAACTCCTCCACTCCCTACGTTTACTTCATTTTTCACCACTTCTTGACAGTTCCAAGAAAACGTAGGCAAAGAAAACAAACTTGCTATGTGAGGTTTGATGTTTTGAACATCTTGTACTTATCTTATTCCGAAGTCTTTAATCGCTGTTGTTCGCTTTCCATATATATAATCGATACTTCTCAGAACATTTGTTAGGCAGTTTGATTGTTTGTTTGGTTTGAATTTCGCGCAAATCTACCCGAGGGTTATCCGCGTTAGTCGTTCCTAATTTAGCAGTGATAGAGAAGAGGGAACGCAGCTAGTCAACATTATCCACCGCCCATTCTTGGGGCTACTCTTTTTACTAACGAACAGTGAGATTGACCGTCACTTTATAACGCCCCCACGGCTGAAAGGGCGAGTATTTTCGGTGACGGGGAGTCGAACCCGCAATCCGAAGATTTTGAGTCAAGCGCCCTAACCACCAGCCCATGCCAGGCCTTTGTTAGACAGACCTCACGACTTAGATACAGAAAAGTTAATAGATAGACAGACAGATAGATGTATTTTGATAATTAAGATCAGCAAATAATGGGAGATTGAAATTAAATAAATTGTTTATGCTATATCTGAGCTTTGAGGTTTTGCAGTTTATTACAAACCAGCACGAAAGTATTTTATAGTATTCATTCGTCACACTAAATGGCGCTTCTAAAAAGAAATTGGTTTAAAACCCCGATTTCAAACAAACTTAGCTTGTGGAATAAGTTCAAAAAATATTTTGTTTTTAGCCGCGGCATAGCAGCTCATAGAATGGCTCTGAGTTTGTTTGTTTTTGTGTTTTTTTTCAAGTACACACTTGAAGCTCATAGCTTCATCTCTTGACTAATTTGAGATATAATTACTGCCACGACTATTGAGGAACCCCCCTCTTGTTTTTTAAAGTACAAACTTTTAGCTCATAGCTCCGTCATCTCTTGACCGATTTGAGCTCTAGTTACAGTTTTGGACTCAGGAAGTCAAACCCTTTCGATTGATATATTTGACCACGCCCAAGGTCTCATAGATTAATTTACTCCAATCCTGCCCAAAAGAATTTCAATTTGAGAGTAGGCTGGTAGAGATCTTGATGAGCAATAAAATCAAATCGGGTATATGCGCGCCCTACGCTTGGTATTGCTGGCGCACTAAAATATCACTAATAAATGGAATAAATGGTTTCACAGATTAATTTATTCTAATCCCGCCTAAAAGAATTAGAAGTGCCGCGGCTATTGAGGATTCCCTCTTGTTTGCAATTCAGTTATATATTCGATATTTATATAATCCTCTAATCTGGAAGACGATTATCATTTTAAGAATGTAAATATACATTATTATTGTCATAAAATGCCGAATCTCATATCTAAAGTGTTATTTGAAAAAAGAATCTGTGTTTATGTCCTTTTATGACTACGTTGAACCGATTGTCACTAAACCTACATGTATCCTTAGGAAACCGTGAGAGTGACATATGAGGGACAGCATCAGAACTGATCCCTTTATTTCTTTTTCGGGGAGGGCTATATATTCTCTGGGCGTAGAGCGGGCACGTCCCCTAATAATAAACAAGTGAATAAACTGTTTTCAGAGCCACATTGCAAGAATTGTATAAAACTAATTATTTATTCATGTATTAACTTTTTATACTCCACTTCCTGTTTATATGTGAATAATACATAAAATAAAAGTTATAATTGAACACGTAAAGAAAAAAAATCAAAAATGATAAATAACACTGGCACACAGAGTAGTAGAATGTTAACAAACGAAAATAGGATAAATTAGACTTAATTGTGATTGAATAATTATATATATATATTGCTATATGTTAATTCTTGTCTGTGCTATTATGTAGGGATCCTGCAAATGCTATCCCTACTATCTTGTTTGCGTTGTTTTTTTTAAGGGCTGATATCAGCCATCCTGACATTTACTTCCTTTTTTTGAAAAGTTTTTTGTTGTTTTTTTTTTTAATGCAGTGTTTCAATAGAAATAGGAAAGTTGTATTTATAATCAATTTCAAAATACAATGAGGTTCTAATTGTAATATTTATCGTTTATCTGTTATTGGCTGGTAATTCCTGTTTCAACCTGTACTTAAGTTTTTTAAGAAGCAGCAAATTCTAGTTATTAATAATACTTATAAAAGTGGTTACTCCGTTTGAAACTATGGTTTTTGAGTTATCATGTAATAAAAAAGAAGCAGAAGAAAGAGGAACAAGAAATTCAAATTTTCCGCTATGATATTTACAGACATTCCCAGAACTTGTGACTCAGTTATTACAAATATATTAATATAAAAGGATACACTGTATAGTATTGTAAGGTTCTGATGATCAATTGAGGAGATATTTAAAATCCCAATTCTATTAACAATCCGAGCCACCCCTACATAGACAATGCTGCTGCCTGCCTGATACAAACACAAAAATATAGAATATTCAAAGGTAATTATGCAAAAAAAGTTTTTTAATTAATCGAGTTGTTTGAAGATATTTATTTCAAAATCAACTAAATATTAACTTAACAAAATGCATTATTTCGAGATATTCCATTAATATAAAACTCAATTTTGGCAACTAGAAACTCTTCAAGTCTTAATTCACAAATTAAATGTCCAAAGTGGCTAGGTCAAGATTGTTTTCTTTTAGCCTTTCTTTGCTTCATTTTAATATAATTAAATTTATTAACAAATTTTAAAAGGACTTTTGATATGTTGATAAACCGGTATACATTTCTCCACTTTATTACTGCCCGCCGGTGGCACAGGTGCGTCTGAGGGCTTGTAACACTAAAAATCGCGTTTCGATATCCGTGGTGGGCAGAGCACAGATAGCCCATCGTGTAGCTCAGCACTTAACAGCAATATAAATAGACAGTTTTGTTATTTGCATAATCACATTCAAAGTTTCTCAACTAACACCTCCCCAGTGGCATAGCAGTATGTCTGCGGACTTAGAACGCTAGAAACTGGGTTTCGATACCCGTGGTGGGCAGAGCACAGATAACCCTTTTGTAGCTTTGTGCATAATTACAAACAAACAAACAAACTCAACTAACAAAACATTAAATGCTCCTTCAATTATTTTTGGTAATTATGTCATATTTTTTTTATTGTTATGGATTTTTAATTTAGAATTCTTGATAAATGAGAGGTTACTATAAGGTTTATGAAACACGCTTTTACTTTCCACCACTAATCTTTGGGTCAGCTGCATTGCCAAAAATAGAGGGTGGGACGGGAGTGGTCAATGACAATCAAGTTTCTTTGTTAAGACCATCTGCTACGTTTGAAGTTTGTTGCTTTAACTGTGTCATTTTAAATAAAAATAACAATGAAAAGTTATTGACTGATTATGAGGGCAACAAATGATCTGTTGCTCGAATTCACCAATCATTGACTATTTTATTCTGCCCCTTCTTATGTTTTCAGTTTAACTAATATCTAATTAATTAGAGCATTGTATAATATATTTAGCTTCCATCCGTGAATCTACATGTAAATTTAAAAGTTTAAAATTTCGTTGCCAGGCATGGACAGGTGGTTAGGGCGCTCGACATGGGTGCGTTATAATGTTACGGTCAATCCCACTATTCGTTGGTAAAAGAGTAGTCCAAGAGTTGGCGGTGGGTGGTGATGACTAACTGCCTTCCCTCTAGTCTTACACTGCTAAATTAGGGACGGCTAGCGCAGATAGCCCTCGTGTAGCTTTGCCGGGAATTCAAAACAGACAAACAAACAAAATTTCGTTCTAAGAATCAATTATCTAATTTTCAAAATATAACAGCTCATCATCATGCGATCACACTAATTAAACGTATAAAATACGCACCTTTTTTGACGACAGCATAACATTTCCCTAGAATGCTAAGGAGAATTCCAACGTTGTTATTAAATTAGACGTAAATAAAATAATGCGCTGCAAGATATTATCGTCTGCAGGTCGGTTATCTGCGAGTAACTGAAATTTTACGCCATAAGATATATCCACATTTATTTTACTGGTTAGAACAAATTAGTTGTAATTAGATCTAAATGAAACAGCGTATTTTTACTGTGCTGCAAAAAATTGTCATCTGTATAATTCTGCTGCGACATCATATATATGCACAGCAATGGTTTTGACAACTGGGCAACATTAATGCTATTTATTGCGCGGCTTTCGAGGCAATAGTGAAAATGTTTTGTACCACGTGATGTGCTCTCGGCCAATTATGATAAAGAATTCATGCTAGGGAGAAAAATAATAGGTTTTAGCAACAGAAAACAAACAAGTATAATTAATGGAACCATGTAGAAAAGCATTTCTTATGATAACAATGAAAACGCAGATTGAAAACAATCCATTCGAGTTTGTTGACAACTGCTTTAACTCTTAAAGTGTTGATTTGTGAATGGATAATAAAGAGGAATTTGTTCTCTAAATTTGCAGTTTATTTGAAGAGTTTATGGAGCAAAGAATATGGTGGTGGGTGGTGTTGTTGACTAGCTGCCTTTCCTCTAGTTTATCACTTCTAAATTAGGGTTGTCTGGCGCAGATATCCTTCGAGTAGCTTTGCGCAAAATTCAACAGTACAAGCAAACAACCCGTGTTTCCCATTGTACCATATTTCGAACGATCTTTGACAACACCGTTACGGTGAAAAAATTAAAATTCCACCCATTTGTCTGAAAGGCAGACTAACTGCGTATTTCATATTGCATCTCTTCAACAAATACACTATTATAGTTCGAGCAAAACATTAGACAACATCCACTAAAAAATAAATAACCAAAAAGTTGGCGTTTTACCTTCGCTTGTTTTTAGTACAAAAACTGTAGAAACATTGACTCAAACCATCTAAGGACCGCTAACTACACATCAAGTCACGGTAATATCGAACAGGATACTTCCATTTCCTGTAGTCGAATCTCCCACATTAGCTGAAATCCTCTTCAATGCAGAACGATTAAATTTACTGCTTGGTAGCACACGGGGCATTCATCCATTTTTCTGAGCGATGAGTTAGGTTCGTTTCTCGGTTTAATAGCAGTGTTTAGATTCTCAGTGAAAATTTTAACATACTTCGAGTGTGTTGTTTTCATATATATATATATATAAGAGCGTTAGGATTCAATATGTTATTTCTTAAAGGTAAATGTTTCTAGCTGAACAAGTTTAATAAACACTTGAAGTGCTCAAGAGAAATAAAAACTGCGCAGAGATCTACCTAACACTTCCAATAAGTCACATATATTAGAATTAAATCTAACTTCTATACCGAAGATGGGGGGGGGGATAAATGCATAATTACAACTAAAATGGTTAGATGGTGAACTGTAATACATGAATCAGGGTTAATTGTACCAACATATGGCAACAAAAAGGGTCATATGGTGTGGTTGTAGTATTTAAGGCGACAGTCTATAAGTTTTAAAGGTCGGTACATCCACTAGTGTTAATTCCTGCCTAAAAAGCCATATGCATAACGTTCCTGTATGAAAAGGATGTTGGATCTGATTCCAGATTCTCTCTAAATAACGTAATCGCATGCTATCTGACTTCAGACAAAGCGTGACACATGTTGGTACACTAGCCATATTTTCACAGAAGAACTACTTTATTATGCGCTTTCTGCGCAATGTTGCGCATTATAGGGCGTCTGGCATACAGGCCGGCATTGTGAATGCCAATTACGGCTGCGAACATATGAATCAATGTCAGAGCAGGTACTCAACGGTGCGGTGAGCGATAATACACATAGCTTTCTCCTCTGTTGTGATATGGATGTCCATCTACCTTGTCCAGGCGTCCTAGCGACAATACCGTGGTTTGAAAGTGGTTCCACATTTACTAGTGAAATTGTAAACTTGTAACCAATTCGCAACATCCTACTGTTATTGACTGGTTTTCATTTCTCCAATGACTGTCCACATGATTGAAACTTCCAAGATTCCACTTTAATGTCGATCCATGATTCAGGGACAATTTGCAGCACTTTAAACTCTGTCATTAACTTCAAACCGACAACTGAGACAAGGCTTTGCGAGACCACTATAATGCTTTTGTCAGAATGACCAATCTTTTGCATTTCAAATCTCATGACTGATCAACACTAACCTGATTTGCATAATAAAGAGCTGAAAAGGTGGTTAACATTATTCTATGACAGTGATGTTTGTCCTGTCGCAATTATAAATATCAATTATTCTTTAATCGTTTTATGCAGCGTAGATATAATACATCATCACTGAAATGTTTGTTTGTTTTTGTGTGTGGGGGTGGGAATACAATATAACCACAAGTAACAACTTAGCAATAAAGTAAAATATAACAAGTATAATATAAATGTAAGGGACAAACTGGATATGCAGTAAAATTCAGTAATAACAATATAAACATAAGTAATGAATTAGAATAAGCAAATCATTCACTTTCTGTATGTTACAAGTCTTTACGGATAGTTGGATATCCGAAATGGGGAGGGGAGAGAGATTGATGGTTGATGCGTGATAAGAGATGATCATTAACTTTTGCTATCAGAGGTACTGGTCATAAAAAGAAGCAATTTCGGTCATTTCGAAGAAGATTTGGCGTGAATGGTCTTAGTATCGCCTGCAGTCGGTTTGCTTTGGTAAAGGAAAGAAAGCGACTTTAGTTCTGCCAGTTTAGTAAACATATCATCTTCACAGCTGGTATAACAAAATCACGATTCATCAAAATGTGTTGTACAGATGAACAGCTTTTTTTTTCTTTTTTGTAAATATAATTACAGAATGATGTGCCTGAAGTTAAATGTATTCTAAACACTTACATGCAGTCGTGTAGTTTTTGTTTCCCCGAAAGGGGGCCAAAGGCCGCCTGGAGGGTCTCCTTTTTTTAACCACTCGCACCACTCTACAGTGGTGTGTTGTCTGTCAGTCAGTAGGCACTAAAATGACGTCACGTAAGGGATCCTTAACTCTGCAATTTGTACTGCCATGACGTCAGTAAAACGTGCGCATGCCATAAATTACAAGAAGAATTATGCACTCCGTAGGCGCATGACATAGGAGCTTCAAAAGCAAGAAATAAAATTTAAATTTTGGTTAAGTTTACTCTTGAAACAGAACATTTTCGGGAACCCTGCAGAAGTACATTTAGTAAATATAATTATACAATGACTGAGCTCTTTTATTAAGACCCAACATGCAATGTGACAAATGGTCACTATAAAGTTTCAACTTTCAATGATACAAACTAATTAGGCTATGTTATTAGGCAGTTCAAATTTCAGAATAATTACTATATAATAACAGAACCAAGAGTTTCTTACCAGATAGATAATTTGAGCACCCTGTAAAATAGTTGAATATTTACCCCAATTCCTATCATGCATTGCAATCTTAGTTATATAAAGTGGAACACGAGAGAAATAACCACATTATTCGAAAAGAATGCCAAAGTCAGAAACACTCCCAATGTACTCGTGGTCTTGTGTTTGACCGTTCAGAAACTGGTCACAGTGAGTTACTCGAGATTTTGAGCAGACAGATGGGTGCGTTCATCGAATCCTAGTACAATATCGTGAGGTCAGTATTACAACAGCTCAACATCGACCTGGAAAGGCATCATCAGTGACAGCAAATGTACCAAATGGGCGGCAGGTTTTAGAGACTGCTTGAATCGTCCAATTGAACCAAAGAACAACTCAAAGACTCGATAATTGTATAATAACTACTTGGAAAAAATATTAGATCATGGATGTCCACATGGCCCATAGATATGCATGGGCACAATAGATGATAGTTCACCCAATACAGTTTTGGAGGTTGATAGTGTTTTTTTTTTTGTTGTGTGTGTGTGTATTGAAATGTCAGTAATACACATAGGATGGAAGGACAAGGGTGTGGAGAGGACCTTCAGTTTGAATGTCTACAACAAACGGTTAAATATGGAACTGTACATCAGATGGAACGACAAGGGTGTGGAGAAGACCTTCAGTTTCAATGTCTACAACAAACGGTTAACTATGGAAACTGTACATCAGATGGAAGGGCAAAGGTGTGAAGAAGACCTTCAGTTTGAATGTCTACAACAAACGGTTAACTATGGAAACTGTACATCAGATGGAAAGGCAAAGGTGTGTAGAGGACTTTCAGTTTGAATGTCTACAACAAACGGTTAAATATGGAAACTGTACATCAGATGGAAGGGCAAAGGTGTGTAGAGGACTTTCAGTTTGAATGTCTACAACAAACGATCTTCTTTTCACGGGAAGCGAACAACGAATATACAAAAAGGGCCTCCAGCTTCTTCCCTAGGCGTCACATATCCTTGATATAAATTCCACTGAATACATTTAGGAACATTTCGATAGGAATTTGCGACCAGCCCGTCTACATCCAGATAATGTTAATCAACTGAAGGCTACAGTCACTGACAGTCTGAATCAGGCTATGTTTCAGAACCTCATCGATCCAACTAGAGACCAGGCAAATGCAAGAGGAGATACTAACACACATTGAACTTTATATTTCACGTGCAACATACGTGTTTTAATAATAAATATATTCCTTGAAATAGCTTTGCTCATATTATTCTTGTAGGGATCTGTAGTTACCTTATACTAACACAACTACAAACTACGATTAAAGTTTCAACATAATTACCATACAATAACATTTCAAATGAGCATACAAAGCACAACGAAAAACAAAGGTCAGTTAAACACGAATAAAGCTACGTATCTAGATTTGATTTTAAATATTCTTTGGCTCAAATTTCTATATTATAACATTGTACAATTTTATATTATTTGAGCTTTAAACATTCGTGGAATACAGAACAGAGTTTTACTCAATAAAAAAAAAACAAAAAACATGTCGGTGTTCTGTGGTTAATATAACAAAATCGTCCGAATCTGTGGTTTATATCTAAACTTCAAATGCGGAATTCAGGAGAGTTTTGTTTAAGTAAACAGAACATAAACTGTTTGAAATGTATACGAAAGATCCTGTTATCCCTAGAATTAGCGACGGAGTTCCGACCTCTCTGGCTTTTTAAACACGTTTTTGAAAACTATTTATGCACTAAATGGCTCAAAAGTCCAATACCTTTGTGGTTACTGGACCTCTAATAACGCTTGAATCACAAAAAAAAATATTATAAATGCTGCATTTAGTCCCACTAATATATTTGTTTGTTTGTTATAGCGCAAAACTACACAATAAGCTATCTGCTATGTAACCGTCGTGGGAATCGAACAAGAAAAATCCCACTGATAACTGTTGCGTTCCCTATGTATTTTACATAGTATAAAAGTGAGTTCACATGATATTTTTGGTGAGTTCATTACACTGAGTATTGTAACAGGCAAAAATATAAGCTTAAACAATGTGAAACAATATGTTGACTGCACACGTAGTGAACGTAATTCGAGGGTTAATCGTTATGGTACACATTAGTTCCGTAGATTGACTATGTATAATGTATGAGAATGACTGTTTGTTTGTTTCGAATATTTGGGCAAGCTAGCCTTCTCTAACTTAGAACTGAGAGAACTATGGGGGGAAGGCAGCTATCCAACAATATCCGCTGCGAACTCTTGGGTTACTCCAATCGCACAATTTGATTTGACGTCACTCTTATAACGTGATGAAAACACGATTTGATTGTAACGGGACGTGAGCCACAAACCCTAGGATTTACAGTCCGGCACACTAACTACTTGATCACGCCCAATCTAGGTATGAAGCTGAATCATTTAAACGTTTCATCTGTACAGTAACGTGTTCGTATAAGACCAGGTGACTTACATTGTGCACGTGGTCAAAAAATGAAAACACTTCGTCCTTCACAAAATACAAAAAAAAGGACTTGAGTCAATTTTTTCTATTTTATTTTAATTTATTCAACAATTCATTATTTTTCTCTAAATATCATTGTGCTTCTAGCCCCTTCTTCCCCTAAATATAATTGCTCTTCTAGCACCTTCTTCCCCGAGGATTGAGAATATAACGTGCATGCAGCGTTACCATAGTTACAAAACTGTATCTATATTGTATTACACGCTTAACCTTCAAGTGCTTACTCTGACGCCTCGTGTTCTATTGCGCACGTGTGATTTTTTAATATCGGTTTCGCATTCATTACCCAACCTTAAATGTCCAGTAGATCAGTAGTGTAAATCATTAAAAGTCCTGCACCCAACACTTTATCTATTAAAAATGGTTTAGGACTAAATTCCTACCTTCTATATTACTGATTATTTACGTTGGAGATTAGATAGAATTCAAGTTAAACGTTGCTGGTAGTATCTTAACTTAATGTCTATGAATCTAACAGGTAATTTATTGTTTGTATAAATGATGATAAAGAATAAACTGATACATCTAAATGAAAACGTTTTCCACTTGATTTTGTTATACTGTTGATACAACACCCACCGAGAGCGAAACAACCAATCAGACTGCTATCACTGTCTCCCCCCTCTATAAACACCAGTACTGTTGATGATACCAAACTCGACTATACACATGATTTTTTAAGTCACTGGAGTCGAGACAGCACGAATGGGCACCACCAGAAGGAGTAGTGCAGACTGGATACTAAGGTAGCAGTGAGACTATGAATGCTATGACAGGATCTTTTATTCTCAACGTTTCGACTACAAGTCTTCTTCAGAAGATTATTGCCAATCCGACTATGAATGCTATGACAGGATCTTTTATTCTCAACGTTTCGACTACAAGTCTTCTTCAGAAGATTATTGCCAATCCGACTATGAATGCTATGACAGGATCTTTTATTCTCAACGTTTCAACAACAAGTCGTCTTCAGAAGATTATTGCCAATCATACTATGAATGCTATGACAGGATCTTTTATTCTCAACGTTTCGACTACAAGTCTTCTTCAGAAGATTATTGCCAATCAGACTATGAATGCTATGATAAGATCTTTTATTCTCAACGTTTCGACTACAAGTCTTCTTCAGAAGATTATTACCAATGAGACTATGAATACTATGACAGGATCTTTTATTCTCAACGTTTCGACTACAAGTCTTCTTCAGAAGATTATTACTACCTTAGTATCCATTTGTGAACATGAATAATAAGAACCACATTCTCTTGATACCTTCATACATCTTTGTCGAACTGAAATCCATGCACTAAATCTAAAGCAAAAAACTCCACGACCCAATATGAAGAAGAAAGCAATGCCTTATCTTATCTCAAGAATGGCACAGACATGGTAATTAAACCAGCCAACAAAGGCACAACAACTGTGGTCGTGTAGTAACGAGAATTTTACATATAAGAAGCACCAATACAACTGAACAACTCCAACTTCTACAAGACACTCGACAAAGATCCAATCCCCGAATATCAGAAATAAATTCAGAAAACTATCCAAGAGCTTGTAAAATGCAGTAAACTCCCATATAATGCCAAGAAACATAATTCAAAAAAATCCTAGAACAGGAATTTTCTACTTATTGTCCAAGATACACAAATCTGATTATCCTAGCCATCCCATAGTTTCAGCTTATGATTACCCCACTGAACAAATACCTAATTATCCATATTTTGTCCTTCAACCTCTAGTCGTCTCTCCCCTCCTATGTTAAAGACACCATCGATGTTCTAAACCGTCTTAAAGTCTATCATCATACAAAACCTGTAACTTACATCTTTATCATGGATATACGGTCCCTGTACAGTGTTATTCCTCACAATGACGCCAAGCTAGCTTGAAAAAAATTCTTGAACAAGCGAGATACTAAATTTCCCACCTCCTTCAACTCACAGATTTCGTTCTCACAATGAATACCTTCGAGTTCAACGCCCAACTCTACCAACAACTTACCGGTATTTCCATGGGTACAAAAATGGGTCCTTCCTTCACTAATCTATTTGTCGGTTACCTCGAGGAACGCCTCTACGTCACTTTTGATCATATTTTCCCCAATCTCTTTATCCGTTATATTAACGATATCTTGGGAATTGTTACATGTGCAGAAGTTCGTCGACTTTGTCCAACAACTCCACCCAGTCCTTACCAAATCTCCGAGACCAGTACCTCATTTCTGGACACCAACGTCCACATTTCATCCTATTCTCTTAAAACCACCGTACACTATCGTTCTTTCCATCCCATACGAAACCAAGGCTGCCATTCTTAAAGGGCAATTCGCAAGACTGAGTTGCTTATGTTCTGGAGATAAAGACATTTTTTCCAAAACCACTGAGATAGCAGGATTTTTCCAACAACATAATTACCCGCCTGATATAATCAAAAAATAAAATAAAAAAAAATCCCACAAATATGTATACACCGGATCAAGTGTCATCCAACCTAAGGACAAAAGTCAACATGATAGCACCCCCTTGCTTTTAACATACTATCCCCTCAACAGATTAGCAGCCAATATCATACATAAACATTTAAATTACTGAGGACTGACTCAACCACTGCTGAAATATTTACTACACCTCCCCTAGTTTCTTATAGACGTAAACCCAACCTCAAAGACTACTAGGTACACTCGAAGCTACAGAACCCTCATTGTTGTACCAGGAACATTTCTTATTCCTGTCCGTACATTTCAAACAACACTACAATAACTGGTCCTAGTTACACTTTCCACATCAGGGGATGTTACACGTGCACGTCAGAATGCGTCATTTACTGCATCTAGTGTAGCAGGTGTCACAAACTATACATTGGAGAAACAGCCCTCAGACTGAGTGATTGTTTTCATGAACACCGTAGATCTGTAAAAGAAAGCTCCACTGACCTTTCTTAAACACTTTAATTTTGCTGACATGGTAGTCTCAGTCATGAGAAATGCGCCATTTAACAAATTAAAACGAGAAAGCCTTGAACACCCGTCTTATCTTCCCAACTCAACACCAAGTCCCCTTGTGGTATAAACGAAAGACTTACTTTTAAATAACAACTAAACTCAGTCAACCTTTCCTCTAATTTCATCCCCTTAAACCTTTTCTTTAGACGCGTTTACCTTACCTCTTATTCCTGGTTAAATTTCCCTCTTTAATCTTCCCTACGTTTCCCTAGTCTTCTCCTTCTCACACTTAGTTCCCTATATTATTATATTATTATTTGGCGTATTTATGTTTATCATTTCTAAATCCAATTTTAATTGTTACTGTTTCCATATTTTTGCTGATTTTAATAATAATTACGTAATAAGTTCAACAATGTTTTTATTTGTATTTTTGTCACCTTTGTATTATCTTACTTCTTATTGATTATTTTATAGCCTAATTCCGTTGTAACGCGGTCTTTAGTGCCTGACGAATGGCGTCTGCTCGAAATGACGCACAAAATAAACTGGAAAAAGTTGTCAATTTATTCTTTATTATCATTTATCCAAGTTTTTTTTTCACGTCTTGCGGAACAACACTCATCTAGTAATTTATTATTGGTAGTCTGGGAAACTGGGGTAAGATATTTGATGTTTGTTTTTTATTTATTTACTTACCCTAAGATCAAAACAGTAATAAGTAAACTAGACAATAAAGGGTTATTATCATTGTCGAACATAATACATTCATACAGTTCGACGTTTAAAGTAAATTAATCGCGGTGATTAACATAGTGTTTTCATTTAAACATCTCTAACTCTCTCTGCTCCGCTAAAAGTTTAATCCAACTTTCAACAAAAGTTTACTGCCCTTCTAATAAAGTACAGGAACGGTCCGTACCGTTGATGAGAACGACTTGATTTTATTAAGAAGTGGATAATGATAAAGATTTTACTGTTTTTACAGTGTCTGGTTATTACTTTGCATAATGTGAATATATAGGCTGTGATGGGTTCGGCAAGTACGAATCACACGTAATGCTACTCATCGGATATGCTCGTGCTTGCCAAACGTTGTCAGTTATTTTCAATAATGAAAGTGGACGAAAGGAAACCTTTTTAATGTCAAATCTTTCCAATAAATCGATAAAACATGCTTGAATCCCAGCAATATAGATTAAGACTGATATAGCTTTTTTTTTTCAATTTTTAAAGGTCCCTGATTTTAGGGAGTTTTTAATCTAAAAAGATGAAAGATGCGCTCAATGATTAAAGTATCTATCACCCCTAGAGTATATAAGGGGTCTCCATCCATCCCCCAAAAAAATATCCGTACTTGCTTCTTGAAAAGTTTGGTAATGGGCAGATTATCTAACATTATTCGGAAAAATCAGAACACATAAATTTAGACTATAAATCAAAAATAGTTTTTTAGGCTCAAATCTAGCCATATTATGTTAACATATAATATTATTACACTCATCACTTACCTGTATAAAAACAGAATACTGTAAAATATTTCAAATTATCTCCACGTGATGATTCATCATTTTATTAATTCTACACCTATCCCTTTAAACCTTGTTTGTTGCCCATAATCTGCTGGTGCAACCAAAAATAATTAAAATATTGGGAACACTTATATTACTGGCCACCAGGTGGTGGAATTTCATGACATTTCAAATGAAAATAATAATTTGTTTGTAGTTAAGCACAAAGCTACACAATGGGCTATCTGTGCTCTGCCCACCACGAGTATCGAAATCCGGTTTCTAGCGTTGTAAGTCCGCAGAAAAAAAAATGCTCTAGATTTTAGTCTATTTGTTACCACGAAGAGTATACTATTAATGTCCAGTAAAAAAAGAAGAAGAAAAAAGAATTGATTGTAAAGTCCATAGAGGAAACGTATCTTGTAGTAAAAATATGCTAGAAAATTATGCTCTTATATGGCCACAATGGAATGGAAATATTAGTTAGAAAGTTTCACCTGCTGTTTAAATGTTTAATTTAAGATGTTTATTGCAAAGTTTAAGTATATATGTTTAAGACTTATGTATCGAGAAGATCTCAAAGCAACTACGAGTTTGAAAGCGAACTTTCAATGAAGCAACAAAACTGAAGCTTCTTATTGTGGTTGTAAATCCTTTCTTCTGCTCACAACAAACATGGGCTTTCTCAGTAACTATAGAAACACCTTTCTATGCTTGCCAATGAATGAAGTACGTGTGGCGGTGGCTAATAATAGACAGAGCAGGTGCGTGTTCATAAATCCTTTAGTTAAAAAAAGGACGGGAGGGACGAACAATTTGAACATTTAGTTGGGTCTGTTTGTTTGTTTTGAATTTCGCGCAAGGCTACACTAGGGCTATCTGCGCTAGCCGTCCCCAATTTAGCAGTGAAAGACTAGAGGAAAGGCAGCTAGTCATCACCACTCATCGCTAACTCTAGGGCTACTCTTTTACCAACGAATAGTGGGATTGACCATCACATTATAACACCCCCACGGCTGAAAGAGGGAGCATGTTTGGTGAGACTGGGATTCGAACTCACAGATTGCGAATCGAGCGCCCTAACCACCTGGCCAGTTCAGTCTATGTTGTGAAGCACTGGATGATAAATGTATAAAGAATAACTAAGTGAAGTAAAAGTAATCAAAACTGTCGCCATCTCGCGGTCAAATGAGACATCGTCTCCTTACTTTATAATCTGTGTTTAATTATGCTATTCAAATTTTACTGGAATATGTGCTATCAGTAAATTAAATACACTCAGATAAATCTGGACGGCTATTATGAATTTCTCAGAGTCCAACTCGTATTAACTTTTTCCTTATATTTCATGTTTTAAGCTAAACATCAGTCAGTAATATCTTTTTAAAGAAATGCTCTTTACTTTTCATTATTTAGAATTATCTAACATTTAATCTAAATAACACTTGGGTTGTGAAACATAACATTAAGTATATAAATATCCAGATTTTTTTCTAACAGCCGTATTATCAGTTGCATCCTTCAGTGAAACAAGTATTACAGTACACGAGATGTATTAGATTCGTAAAACCCCTCGTGTACACACGCGCTCAGCGACACTCACTCCCCCCTCCCCCTTGCGTAACGGGTCAGGCTTGGTGTTCTTCGAGAACCTTTTGTTTGACCAAAATCTCAGCAAAATGAAAAATTATTTTCCTTGCTATACACGAAAATACTAACTTTAAAGTCATCTTTAACTTGAGAAAGTGTTCTGGTGCTCGAATATATAAAGAGAAAAATTAATTAATTGTTCTGTCGCTCGACTGTCTAAAGAATAAATTCATTGTTAGTTTGAAAAGGAGACTACAAACTGTTCTAAGATTTTTTTTTCATCAAATAACTATTATTAAAATAAGTTTATGAGGTATTTATACATTGAAATCAATGCTATCTCATATATTTATCTTAAAGTACCTGTTATCCACCCTCATCCTGGTTTTGAATCACTTTATTGTCCTGTATGTCTATAAAATTCCTCTTTAAACTCCGCTGGGTATCCAGTGCTATCCATTAGGTTACACTCTTATCCCCCACTGTGTGGTCCATTAACATAATTTATTATCCCCCTCCTTCCTCTGCTTCTATCAGGTTACATCCTCATCCACCACTGTGTGGTCCACTAGGTTACTTTATTATCCCCCCTCCCGTGCTTCTGTCAGGCTATAACCTCATCCCCTTCTGTGTGATCCATTAGATTATTTTATTATCCCTTTCCTCTGCTTCTATCAGGTTTATTTCTAATCTCCCAATGTGTGATCCATTAGATTATTCTATTATCCCCCCTCCTCTGCTTCTATAAGGTTTCTTTCTTATCCTCCCTATTACTTTTCTGTTACTTTTAGCACCATAATTTAACTTTTGGTTTATTCTTGCGTCTTGATTAGCAGGATATTCTTTTTTATCAACAATTGTCTAATTATCAAGCTACTTCCTTAATCCTTAGCTTCCAATGTCTGACTCTCAGGTTTCTTCCTTATGCTCCACTTTCTGACTCTCGGTTATTTGCTTATCCACCACTATGTGGTTAGAAGGCTATTTCTTATTCACAGCTGTGTTACTAACTCTACGATTACTTTTTTATTCATCACTGCGTGGTTAGTAATTGTTATTGTTATTTTATACTCCACCGTTCAGGTGACTGTTTTATGTTCTCCAAAGTCTAACTTTCTGGTTACTTCAGTATCTACCACTATGTAGTCAGCAGATTATTCTTTTCGTCGTCCACTATTTGACCCTCAGGTTACTTTTTTTTTATCCACCTCTGAAAAGCCCCCCAGGTTACTTTCTCATCATTTTACTCTATGGCTCCCCAGATATTTTTATACTTAGCTATTCTATGCTACCAAGGTTCCCTTTTTTATCAGATTTCGGGCAAATTTATAACCACCATGCTGTTTTCTTACACCACCAGTATTTGGTATCACGTGAAATTCAAATCCAACCATTATTTCGCTATATCCATTGTTCTTTTTTCTTGATATCTAGTTACCACGCTAGTTTTTTTATTATACATTTATTATGATAGTTTTCTTATCTGAACCATAACAAGATATCAAGTTAATTGCATTGTCCGTGATTTGCCTCACCCCACCCCCCTGTGGGTCAGCGGTAAGTTTCCGGACTTACAACGCTAAAATCCGGGGGTTCGATACCCCGCGGGGGGGGAGGCAGTACATAAATAACCCGTTGTATAGCTTAACGCTAAAAAATAATAACGATCATCTCTAATTTTATATCATAAATATATCTGGTTGGCATGAAAGTTTTGTAACGGAAGAACTATCTGAATAAAATAAAGATAAATGTTTGTTTGTTTGAAGTTAAGCACAAAGCTACACAACGTGCTATCTGTGCTCTGCCCACCACGTGTATCGAAACCCGGTTTCTAGCGTTGTAAGTCAGCAGACATACCGCTGTGCCAATGGAGGGGCAAGATAAATGCAATATCACTGCTAGAAAAAAAAAGAAGAGAGTGACAGAAAGGCGGAGTTTTATAACAAACTGTATACTATCAAAACATTTAGACACCAAAAAACGTCAATTGAAGAGAACGTGAATGTGTCGAAACCAGTAGTCTTGTTGAAACATCTTAATAAAATCTAGTTTGTTCCAAGAACCTGGTTTTATCTGTTAAACGCAGTAACGTGTTTTTTTTTTACTATACTTCTTAGCTGTTTAACGTTCTTTGTATATTATTATTTCTCAAAGTTAAGATGGGCCATTTCTAGTTTCTTCAACTAAATTACGACTCTTAAATTTAGGGTTCGATGCACAAGGTGGGTAGAACACAAATGTTCTATTGTGTCGTTTGTTCTGGCATGGCCTGGTGGTTAGAGCACTCGAATCGCAACCCGCGGGTTGGAATCCCCGTCACCGAACATGCTCGTCCTTTACGCCGTAGGGGAGTTATAATGTGACGGTCAATCTCACTATTCGTTGAAAAATGAGTAGCCCAAGAGTTGGCGGGAGGAAGTTGACTAGTTGCCTTTCCTCTGCTAAATTACGGACGACCTGCGCAGATAGCCCTCGTGTAGAAATCACCATTGTATTGTTCAAACTGTTCTTTACTTTAACAGACGCTAGTCATGATGCTCGACCAAATTTTTAACCCAAAAATTGTTCGCTCCACATAAATTTCTTTGTGATAGTAATAATCGTAATTTATTCTGTATATTTAAAACACCTTTCGAAACGTCGTCCTCTATACTTGTGTTTCCACAACCGGCAGTTGCCGTCCATTCAACTAAATTTCACCTATATGTATGTTTATAACTGTAATGTGGCATTTTATCACTAAACGGTAATCACTTTCGGTGGATTAGCAGTAAGTCTGAGGTTTATAAAGCTAACAAATCGGTTTTCGATACCCGCAGTAGGCAGAGCACAGATAGTCCAGTGTGTAATTGTGCGTTTGATAACAAACAAGCTAAATGGTAAACATATATTGTCTATACTCTACAGTAATGCTGCACTGGTAGATTTAGGTCTGTATGGTAAATGTTCACCAATAAACCAATCTTTTAAAACTATATAGTTAGTAATGTTTTATGTATAATCCTAGATCCTTGTGGTAGTTGTTTACCTCTAAACATTTATCAACGTAGTAACGTTTAATCTCAAAATTTATTGACACTAAATGATAATGTTTTACCTCTATCTATATGAATATAATTTCTACAATTTCTACCACTGTCCACTTCACTGTATACAGTTAATCACTACAACAGGAGAGAACTGGAATTAACATAAACATACGAGAAGAGTCGCTAATTATTTTAAAATAATCATAAGAATCTATATAAATATAATGGTACTGTCTGTTGTATGTCCATGTAACTACTTTTATATAAATATAATAGTACCGTCTGTTGTATGTCCATTTAACTACTTCTATATAAATATAATAGTACTGTCTGTTGTATGTCCATGTAACTACTTCTATATAAATATAATGGTATTGTCTGTTCTATGTCCATGTAACTACTTCTATATAAATATAATAGTACTGTCTGTTCTATGTCCATGTAACTACATCTATATAAATATAATAGTACTGTCTGTTCTATGTCCATGTAACTACTTTTATATAAATATAATAGTACTGTCTGTTCTATGTCCATGTAACTACATCTATATAAATATAATAGTACTGTCTGTTCTATGTCCATGTAACTACTTCTATATAAATATAATGGTACTGTCTGTTCTATGTCCATGTAACTACTTCTATATAAATATAATAGTACTGTCTGTTGTATGTCCATGTAACTACATCTATATAAATATAATAGTACTGTCGGTTGTATGTCCATGTAACTACTTCTATATAAATATAATGGTACTGTCTGTTCTATGTCCATGTAACTACTTCTATATAAATATAATAGTACTTTCGGTTCTATGTCCACGTAACTACTTCGCAGGGTGTGGATGTATCTTCACCAAATTTTGTTTGGAGGTTTATTGGATCCGTGGGGAGGTACATACAAATTTTCAGTTTTGCATTTTGCGTTTTTTAACCCTACTTCACCTCCTATGAATGGATCTTCATCAAATTTTATTTGGAGGTTCATTGGATCCATGGAGAAATACATATAAATTTTCAATTTTTCATTTTGCGGTTGTTTATGGACGTTTATGCGTGTGTTTCTTTTACAATTACATATAAGGGAAGCAACTTTTCATGTCCTAAGATAACCTTTCATTAATCCTGAATTTACATAACTTCCGTCCAGGGACGGGTACTCCAGCTAGTAATTAATATATTAGTTTCAAATAAATAATTGTCGTTCTAATCTCGAAATTCTTTCGAAACTGGTGATTTAATACAATTTGATTAGAGATCACTCACGTAGAAATAGGTACTGAAACAACACTTGTCAACTGAATAACCTGTAATGGTTTTACCACGAAAATGAAGGGACATTCTGTTAATATGACAGAAAAAAGAATTAATAATTATATTAATAATAATTTCAGGTCTTAAAATTCATTCTCGGCAAATAATGAACTTTATAAGTTATCCAATTTTTGATTACTTTAAATGAGCACACCTGAACTGTTTTTCTTATCTTAATACTAAACACTGTCATTCCATTAACTTTTCGCCATTATTTCCTAGTGTGTACGTCATACAGACTTTATTTATTTTTCACCAATCAGAAGACTATTGAATATTCACCGTTTGCCAATCGGCTACTTTCGTTAGTTTACTGTAGCTAGTGCGCGCATAATTCTACGATTTGTAACGCCTGACTACGTATGAAGCCACACCGTGGGTGGATCACAAAGCAGTCAGTCTAGTAGGTTTCACACAGTCAGTGATATATTTTTGCTGTACAGCTAAGATTGACAGGCCGTCAATAGGGAGACTTAAGAATTTCAAACAAGTCGAAAACCTCTTGGAGTGGTGGTCTAAAAACAGCCGATAGAAAACCGCGGTAAAATATGGTTAAACTAGATAAAAGATTATTAAATATCGTGTTAAAGTGAACTACTATTCTTAGTTTACTAGCCAAATGTTGCATGTGGTGCCCTATGGGGACCTCTTCAGGTTGGGGATGAGGTAAGATTTGTTGTATAGAAAATATAAAATAAACAAATTCACGATGAAAAATAAAATTAGCTTGTTTCGCGGAATTTCAATCAAGATTTAATTCAATTCTGGATTTCAAAAACAAAGTGAAAGTTATTTTGTTAAAAAACAACCAAAATTGGTGATGTTGTTACAGAAATTAATTCTTAAGTCCAGTGATTGTGACAGGTTTTAAGTATACATATTTTTGCCAGTTATATCAAATAAATGACGTGCTTGTAAAAGGTTTAGGTTTGGATTGGTTATCGCACCACAACACAGGTTCGCTAGATATCCGAACATAAAGTTAAACATATTTCCGTTGTTAATACGGGAAACTTCTAGAAAAAATGTATGTGAAAATCGTAAATGTTTCGGACTCGCGTATGTGTTTGTGTGTGCGTGCGTGTCTCTGTTTGGGCAACTTATAATCGTTTTATATCACAACAGTCAAGTGAACTCTGTAAATTGAACTTATCGTCAGTAACTTAGGGTACAAAAATAAATATGTTTAAAATCGTTTGGCAGCGAAGCTATGGTTACTGATCAGTCAGTGCATTTTAATCTTGATATGTGTTTGTTTTATGTCCTTGCATAACATATTTAGAACAGTGTATTGAATCACCTATGTCAATTACTGGGTTATTTTTTGTTTTAAACTATGTAAGTTCTTGTTTGATCAGAAGTTGCTGATAAATATCGTTGTTTCATTCCGATTGGACCGATGCTAAAAATTAGACTAGACTAGAGTAAGTTACCTTGTTTTTCAAACTTTGTAGTGCAAACATTTTTACAGTGAAGTTAGAAAAACTACCTTTACTCTACAGACGTCCCCTGGTGGGAGAGCGGTAAGTTGACGCAGTTACAACGCTAAAATCCGGAGTTCGATTCCTCGCGGTGAACACAGCAGATAGGCCAATATGACTCTGCTCTTAAAACAAACAGACTATTTCAATAATAAAAAAGATTTTTATTTCAGCCAACCTTTCGCCACTGAGGTTTCATCAAGGTTGATGAAGCCGCAATGGCGAAACGTTGGCCAAAATGAAACGTTTTTTTTCTATCATTACCTGTAGAAAAAAATGTCGCTTTTATTTAACTTTAGAGTAATTATCAAGTAATTAGCTAGATTTTGAAACAGATTAACCGAATTCACGTGCATTCATTCACATTTAACATGCTATTCTGCGTTAATATACGCTTAAATGCAATATACAAATTAAAAGTATTTTCATTGTTGAGAATGCAAAATTAAATCTTTAAAATACTATTGGATCACATGGAGGGTTATAAAACAATCCAAAAATTACATTCCTAAGATGGAATAACACTGTTGTATTCCGATATATGATATAATGGAGTACAATCGCATTGTTGAGAAGTTTTAGGGTCGCTGCATTCTATTATGTAAAGTAATAAAGTCTAACAGTCATATTATTAAGGAAATTGTAATATTGTTGTATCATCAAAGAACAACAGCCATATTGTCAAGATAGGGTAGTGTCTTTTTATTCTATCATAATAAATTATTACTGATTTTTGTTTGTACTTTAATTATACATTTACTATAGCTATATATCAGTTACTAATTAGATTATTTACCCTATGTTTCTTCTGCTAATCTGCTGCTGTCTTCAGGGAAGTCCTGAAAAGGATTATTTCTGTGTTGGTTGTGTCGGGAATTCGATCCTGCGTTATCGACTCGACTGGGGTCTATCCCCGTTATAACTAGAACCAACTGATTATTTGAACTGTCAACAGGAATATCTAAGTTTTGTCTACTTCTCTGTTGGGCCGACTGTGTTTGTTGTTAGGTGGGTGAATATAGCAGGCAACTTTTATCATTGTTATTAGTTGGGAGAATGTAGCAGGCTACATTTATTGTTGCTATTAATTGGGTGAATGTAGCAGGCTTCTTTTATCATTGTTATTAGTTGGGTGAATGTAGCACGCTTCTTTTATCATTGTTATTAGTTGGGTAAATATAGCAGGCTTCTTTTATCATTGTTATTAGTTGGGAGAATGTAGCAGGCTTCTTTTATCATTGTTATTAGTTGGGTAAATATAGCAGGCTTCTTTTATCATTGTTATTAGTTGGGTGGATATAGCAGGTTTCTTTTATCATTGTTATTAGTTGGGTGGATATAGCAGGTTTCTTTTATCATTGTTATTCGTTGGGTGAATGTAGCAGGCTTCTTTTATCATTGTTATTCGTTGGGTGAATGTAGCAGGCTTCTTTTATCATTCTTTTACTTGCGTATGGATCATATTTTATTTTAATATTACTTCAAATCATCATATGGTTCATAAATTATTTTAATATTACATCAATTCATCGCATGGATCATATTTTATTATTTTAATATTACCCTATCTCATCGTATGGATCATATTTTATTATTTTAATATTACCCTATCTCATCGTATGGATCATATTTTATTTTAATATTACTTCAACTCATCGTATGGATCATATTTTATTTGAATATTACTTCAATACATTGCATGAATCATATTTTATTTTAATATTACTTCAGTTCATCGTATGGATCATATTTTACTTTAATATTACTTCAATTCATCGTATGGATCATATTTTATTTTAATATTACTTCAACTCATCGTATGGTCTGGCATGATGGGTTATTGCAGTTAGATCAGATTTTTCGTGTCTCTTATGCTCCTGATTTCGAATTTTTGTTGGTCTTTTGGTTTCTCTAATATGTTGCAATTCACAATCACAGAGGATATTTCAAAAGGCCTGTAAGTGGTTTGGTGTGTAGTAATTGCGATCTTATTGCATTGTGGCTTCTGAATGATCTTCTGACTTAATATTGTTTAAATATACTCTGAAGTTTTAAATAATAATAATTGAATCAGTTACTGTTTAATAATTAGACTTAGATAATCGTATAGACTGATAAAACATGGCAACGACTGATATCCAATCGCCACAAATTTACCATAAATAGTTACCATGTAATCTTATCTTAAGATAGTGTAGTTTGTTGTGTTGTATTGTGCTGTTTACGATGTAGTGCCATTGCACGCCATTAAAAGTAATAACAAACATGTCAAATTAGTGCAGTGTACGGCCTAGAATAGTGTATTATGTATGATAAATATGGTTTATATGTACTATAATGTTAAAAAATACGCAACAGTACAAGTTTTGGAATTTAGAATTTCGACAAAGAAAATACACACACACACACACACATATTAAACAGTTTTATTACAAGTTAAAGCTTTTACAGGTACGACGTTAAAATTTGTGTACTTGAGAATGATCGCACCAGTGATCGAAATGTCGTACTTGTTTTAAAAATGTTCCTCCTTACTGTAAAAACTGTAACTTGTAATAAAATAATACTAATAATCAGTAAGTAAACTCAAAACAAAACTACCCATTAAACGATTTGTTGTTTTGTGTGAAGTAAATGTGTTCGTTATTACCATCTGGTCCTTACTTATAAAAATCCTTTCCCATATAATTACGTCAATATATTCTAGGATTGTTTTGGTTTGATTATTTTAGAGCAAAGCACAATATGCTATCTTCTGTGTCCACCGCAGGAAATCGAACTCCGGATTTTAGCATTGTAAATCCGTAGACTTACCGCCGTCCCACCGAGGGGGGGGGGGAGGCCACGTTCTAGGAATTTCATTGAGTCAAACCTAAATCCTGGTGATATCCAGATTATTCTGTGCAACTAGTTGTTTTTTCGCTAATAAAATATTACATTACACCCCATCGTTCCCGCCTTCCATCGACTCAGTCACTACATGATTGCCCATAAGAGCTCGTATTTAAAATCATTCACTATGTGCGCAATTTTTGGTATTTGATATCTGTGGTCCTGAAAATAAAAATGTATGCTCGTCATCTCCTCATTTATGTGGTGAGATACTTTGACTGTTTATTGCTGCGTTAAGACGTGGCAAATATTAATAGTGATTATTCTACTGTACTAAGAAATAAAATTAGTTCTGCATTGCGTATAAAAGTTACAGTAGAAGGTACAACTCCTAGGGTCATATTACACGAGTCCCTTGGTACAACGTCAATATGAAACCTTTAGGGTTAACAGACACACTAGTAAAATGGAATCGTCCCATTAATCGTCCTTTATTTATACAGTAAGAGTATTAAATATTCTCAGTTTCTCTGCACCCCCGACCCCCAATAGCACAATGGTATGTTTGCGGACTTACATCGCTAGAAACCGGGTTTCGATACCCGTGGTGGGCAGAGTAAAGATAGCCCATTGTGTAGTTTTGAAACTTTGTACCCTAATGTGAATTTGATAAATACGGTTGGTCATTATACACGACTCTTAAATTTTTGTTTGGAGAATCACACGATATAGTGTTCCCATCTTCTTGCCTACATTTTCTTAACCTAGCCGTAGGAATATAAATTTTAATACCTTTCCAGTCACGAAAAAAGAAGACGAAGAAAACTGTTCTTTTCAGTAGGTTCAAAATAACTTAGTCGCATTTGTTATGTTATTTATTATTTTTCGACTATATCAGCTTTTAACATATTTTGTTTATCTGCGGTTTTAAAACACGATGCAATAAATATCAGATTATTTAGCAAATGTAAAAAAAGTGTGTTATTCGAATTTAAAATGTTTCAGGGTTGTTACAGTGTCACTCCGAATGGAAAAAAATATATATACATATCTCATTTTTTCGCTCTGGAAATCTGGTAACCTTAAGAAAGTTTGAAGTCATACCCAGGTTGTGGTACTGAGCAGCTTTGAAGTCATACCCAGGTTGTTGTACTGAGAAGCTAGATGAAATACGCTTATCGCTTAAGCTACAAGCCAGTCTTCTATTTCCAAGCGACTCGGGAACGATTTTACGATCCAAATTTGGATAGGAATTAGAATCTATCGAGAAAGCTTTCAAGGAGAGACCAGTACGAACCGGGAAACGACAGGGGATTGGACTGTACAACATATGTTGCAAGTAAATTCAAGACCTCCTCGCTTTGCTGTTTTGGAGAGGAATTTCAGTCCTACGGAACCTGTTTGTTCTTTCTTTCCTGTGAATTGGTTAGTTAGATTATTGGCATTTTGTACTTATATCTTCGTTTCCAACGCTTGAAGGAAGGGGGACTGGTTTTGCCCCGAAATGTTTTTCTTGACCGCTTCTTTCCGGAAATCCTGGGGTGAGATATTCAGCTTTCTGGTTAAGAAAAGAGCTTAAGATTTATGTGCGTCCTTGGAAAGGGAACGTTTTACCTCTTAGCCGCTAGAGGGATTGACAAACTTTTTTGTTCTTATTAAAGCAGTTGTATATATGTGAAAAAAAAAATCCATACAAAATATCCTTTCTCTAAACGTTTTATCTGAGAAAATTGGTACGGTAAATCTTTACGTTGCTCAGTGTAATACGTATTAATACCATTAATTCAAATGATCATGAGAACGTTATATTCAGTACATCTCTATTACAATTTCTCACTCGGATATTCAAAAACTATGATTCGTCACGTGTTTGTTTAACCATCTTACTCTTCCCACACTGTCTATGATTACAATTTAACGGAAACTGTCGCCCCTTGTTTTACACAGAAACGTCATATATTAACAGGAAGGAAGCGAAACGTGTGGTGACCTTGCTTTTCCAAATTCGTAGATAAAACTATATTTTCCAGAACTTATTGATAAGGTTTTACAAGTAACACAAAGACATTTACATCATCATGAAAACTAGACCTAATTGGTGTAATTAACCGTGGCAGACTTTCAGAAGTCTAAATACTTACATTTTTATAACTAGATATACTTCAACAGTGTTCTGTTTCAAGAGTAAATAAATAAACCCAAAATTAAGAGTAACAAATATTTCTATTTCTTGTTTTTGGAGTTCATTTGTCATGCTGTGTTGTAGCCTACAAAGTACATAATTCTTCTCGTGATTCATGGCACGCGCACGTTTTACTGACGTCACGACAATACAAATTGCAACGTTAAGCATCCCTTTTAATACTTTAATACATACTGACAGACAGACGACACAATACTGTAGAGTAGTGTGAGAGGTTAAAGCAGGTGACCCTCCAGGCGGCTTTCGGGCCTCTTGCGAGGAAATAAAAGCTAATCTCTTGAGGACACCATTCTGTTTTTGTTTAGAAGACCTTATAGAAATCTATATATATAGCTCGTAAAACCCTACATATATCTTGTAAACTCTACATATATCTTGTAAATCCCTACATATATCTTGTAAAACCCTACATATATCCTGTAAAACCATACATATATCTTGTAAAACCCTACATATATATTGTAAACTCTACATATATCTTGTAAATTCCTACATATAATTTGTCCTACATATATATTGTAAAACCCTACATATATCCTGCAAAACCTTACATATATCTTGTAAAACCCTACATATATCTTGTAAAGCCCTATACATATCTTGTATAAAACTGATGATATGTTCGAAAGAGAGAAGTGACTGGACAAGTAGAAGTACAGGAATGTATAACGAGACGCTCGCTTGTTTAAGATGAAAATGATAATACCAAAGCTTTCCCTTCTTCCCAATCTTTCGCGTGATGCACTGGACTTCTGTAAATATGATTTGCAATTATTATAAAATCAAGTACTTATGGTCATCAAGTTAAACTTCGAATCATGTTTGTTTGTTGTTGTTGTTTTTTTTTGGTATGTATTCGAGAAAAGCAAACCAATAAAAAATGTTCCTCTTGATCGAATACATTTCAAGATAGTTCCGGAACGTTTTGTGTTAGTCAAAAACTCCGTAATCTAATACCTAATGATGTTAGTAAAGGACTATTAATTTGGCCGTTGGGTTTGATTAAAATCTGTCAATCATTATTACACTTAGATCGCAAATAGGCAGACAGTCGTTTACACTATTAGAAAATTAAAAGAAACCTCTAACATCAGACTTAGCTTTATGTGTATTATATGGTTAGGTATTGACCCACGACTTCATGTATACAGATTACGCGCGTGTCTTCGTGGAACATTTACAGAAGGTCCATATCGATACAACTTTGTTTCATTTTAAAACACCTATACGCAAATGGGCGATATCAGGGCGCCAATGTGATTCTCTAAGAACCTAAGAATGAAAGTAAAGAAGAATGTAAACCACACTCTATCTGCTTTATCCAGTGCCGACGAAGCCTTTCGCACAACACCGTGCTCATAAAATGTGTTACAAACTTTTATTAAGGGTTATTATGAATAAATACACGCTGCAAACTAACAGTCCGTATAATAATATACACTTTGTTATAATATACACGCAACAGTAATCTGGGGTTCTAGCCCCCCAGTGGTACAGCGGTATGTCTGCGGACTCACAACGCTAGAAACCGGGTTTCGATACCCGTGGTGGGCAGAGCACAGATAGCCCATTGTGTAGCTTTGTGCTTAATTAGCAATTAGCAATAAACTGGGGTTCTAATATTAAAAAAAATATATATGCATTGTTATATTATTATGATGCAGTTTTCCCATTAGAGTCAATAGATTTATTCAGAACAATAGATTAGGAGCATCACTGCTAAAATATTCTTCAAATCTTATATAAATATCGGTTCACTTTAATGAAAAAACAACTAGAAAAACACCATACATATAATATACAGTACAACGCCATAGCCTTGTTCTTCCATTTGCTTGTATTCAGCCAGATTTACTGATGAGGGGCGTAATTTCCCAAAACCAATATAACTCTGTCACAAGTGGTGATTCGAATGATAATTTGGGTTTCATATTTTTTTTAATATATCTAGAATTATAATACTTTATAAAAAATATAATTTTCATCTATATGACGTCAAACGAAACCATTAAGGTTTTAATTAAAACAGAACAAAACTCTGTTGAGTTTTGGAAATTTAAGCCATTATGATAGGCCCATTGTTATAAACAATTCAAAAGTTTACAACTTAGCAACTAAGATGTTGATGTAATGCTTTCGTTGTCATTGCTTAAATAAAAACAATTTAAAAAGCCGAGAGTATAAATACCAACCGTAGATGAAAGTAGATAAAATAATTTCAGAATTAATGCTCAGTGGGGAAAATGTAGCATCGTTTTCTCCCTCCACCCACAAAAAATATATTAAAATTTTATATTTATAATTTTTACATTATTTTTTCTTATTTTGCACTCACTGGCGCCATTTTTTTAAAATGTCGTTATAATCGAGGACGATGGACATCGCTGTTACACATCTTAAGCCTAAATTTTCCGTATCCTATCACTTAACGCTATTTAATAAAATTCTGTACTTTTTTTTATTACTGTTAGCATTTTGAATGTGTATGACGACACTGTCCGTCATAAACTTTTACGTAATGTAATAAGAATTACGGATGAAACAAAACACTTCAGAAGTTAAAAATATAACCTGAAAATAAGGTTAATAAGGATTTGTGAACATTGTACTTAACATTTTTCCTTGAATTGTTACGTATGTTACTGATTTTGTTTTTATGGCCCCCACCCCATACTTAATCCCGCCAACGGTTATCAACTCTTTTTTTTTTTTGGTCACGTCGATTCACGTGCACTATATGCGTGCTCTTTGTATTTAACGTTGTGTGGGACGCCTGGTGACCATGCGACGTACTAAGGGGTAATGAGCTGTTATTGGTAACCATTCAATAATAATAACTTGTACAAACTAGCACCAAACGTAAATGTGTAACAACTCCCTGATAGTGATAAGTTGAACCGTTGCAACCTGCTCTCCTTTACGTTTGTTGATCAGACGTTGTGCTCCGTGATCTCTGTCATTAAAAGTCTTAATGTCCTTGTTAGCAAGGATTTATAGTGAGTCATTGACACATATTACGTGGCTATTATTTTTAATTTGCTCACGTTTTGCAGCCTTTTCCCTATTATTATATGTTATATAATTTTCACTATATCCGGCTAGGTTTAGAGTATTAAAAAAACTCGTGATTATCCATAACGATCGTTCTTTAATTAATGTTTTTATGTAAATATAAACGAGTAGCAGTTTCTCAGAAGAGTAGGGTTAAGACTAAAAAAAATAAAACGTGAAATGGTTCGTATGTTACATAATGTAACTCACTATATTTTCTGAATTACCACAAGGTTTGTATATTATTCACTTAGAAATAGAGAAATGCTTAAAATTTAGAAGTTGTTGCTCATTAGAATTTGAAAATGTTTCCTAGTTCATTTCACCATCATTGTGTTACAATATTCACTTAAAATGATGTCATTTTATTTGCTCAGTATTGTAAACTTTGTCAGAAAATTCTGGCTTTTTCCACATTTTAGATGTTTGTCTTTTTCATTATTAATTCATTCCTTCCAACAGTTAATGTGATTGTTTTCATTTGATGAGCCGAGAGCGCCTTAGTGATTAGCGTGCTTGGACTGTGAGTCTGAGGATTTGTGGTTGCTTCAAGAACACGCTCCGTACTTGAAGCTGTGGGTGCGCTATAAGAGTGACGGTCAAACTCCATTATTTGGTCAAAGAAGGGTGGCCCAACAGACAGTAAATTATAAATGTTTAAGCTGTGCTTTCAACTATACAACATTAAACCCGGAGCTTCTACAAAAAAACTTTGGTAAAACAGTGTTTTCAAAACCCAGTTTCACGTTAGAAACTAATACAGATTTATTCAAATCCGACTCTATTCTTCGACTAAATAGTAATTCTTAACGTACCGAACGTTTCATTTGAAGGCACTAGTTTACAGAACACACATATGGCTGGTAGTAAACTCTGGAATAAACTTGACTTACACTTATTACAAATGGAGTCACCCGATACTGACCCTCCTCCACTGTCCAACGGCCCTGTGGGCGCGGTTCTATTACTTATGGTATACATGTATGTAAGTCTCATCTGATTGGAGCAAATTCGCCACGGTGGTCACCAAGTGCGAAGATTGTTTTTAAGTAACTTTAGGTCGGTATGGTGCATTTAGTCTAATTTTTGTGACGTTCACAGTAAGAAAGTATACGTACTACAGTGGACACTGGACAATCTACTTGTCAAGCTGAAACGAAACGAAGTTTTCTTTTAGGTCAGTGCTCTACAAGGTTTTTAATCACTTAGATTATTTGTTTGAAATATGTGATTTTAGTTTTGGTTTATATATGAAATATCGTTTAAGTAGATTAATTAATTAATTAATTAAAATGTTACGTTTTTTGACAGTAATATTAAATGAAAATTTTTTTGCTATCTATTTTTTGAAAGATCCTAATGCTAAAAAACCGGATTTTAATACTCTTAGTGGGCACAGCACAGATAGCCAATTGTGTATCTTTGTGCTTAACAAACAAACAAGATATTTATTGGTTTTATTTTGTAGGTAAATAATGCCGGTAATGATATATTTAATTGTTTATAACAGTCGATATATGTCACTTAGACTATGAAGATAAGTACTTTTAATTTTAAAACAGTTAACCAAACTTGTCGTTACATTGTAAAGTGGTATGACTACTCGAAGCAACTTAAGACTTAAGTTTCGCTAAAATCATTTTTTAATAACTCTTTATTTTTTAATTTATACGTCCCAGATTTTTGAAGTTCAGACTCCTCATCCCACGTACAGACTTCTAGAGATTTAATAAACGCTGTAAAGGCCAAGTTTCGGATTTAATGTGGGGACTGATTTTTCATTTTCATAAAAATCTTATACTAATTATTAGTTAGAACCTACTGTAACAAAAGTTCCAATAAGGCATATTTGATACAGGAGTGATGGAAGATAAGCTTATCTTCTGATGGGTAATACAATGATGATTACACTACATATGTGGTTTGGGTTAAATATGGCAGTTCGTTTACTCCCATTGTCAACATTGTTTTCACACAGATTTTGCTTGGTGTTTATGTGTATAAATTATGAAAACTGGCAAAATGTCCGTCTTTTTCATCCCTAGTAATCATGTTTTATAACCTTGGATACTAGACAACTAAACAATAGAACTTCAGTAATATTCTGTCAGCGCGCACAAACTCCTTGATATTACTCGTTTGTTTGTAAGAAGCTGTAAATAAAATGTTTACCAGACATCAAAGCTACATGAAACAGACCATATCACGTGCATTTTTAGGTTCTAAATATAGCCCTAGGTTTCTAAATTTGGAGCCAGTCAATGTTTTTTGTTGTTGTTTTTTGTGCATTTTTTCCGTTCTGTTTCAAGTTGGGTAAATAAAAGGTGTGGGGGGGGGGGAGTTCAGGACAGGAAGGAAGTGGTGAAAAGAAAACCAGAATCGCACTTCTCTCTCTTTAGACTATAGTCGACCCCCTTCCTCTCTTCTCCCGGGTAAAGGAGTACCTTCTCGATAAGACTCGATTGAAATTCTACACTTTCCTGTTCTTTTTTGTAGCACTCAAGGTTAATATGGGTTCCAAGGACGTTAAATGTAACACGCGTATTCTATAGCCTATACCTGACGGGTTTATAGTTTATCTGGACAAGCAGATTTTGGTGTAGTATCCCCAGGTGGAAGAATATCTAGCAGGTGGATGTCGGTCAGCTTTATGAAATGTGCAAAAGGATTAAAATATATGTCCATCCATCATGCTGTTTTGTTAAAAACCACTGTTCAGTTTTCTTTGTACCTGCCCCTCTGCAGACCACCAGCACGAGGCATAGTGCTAGCAAAACAATACCTTTTACTCTGAATACCTGCGTCGTTAACAGCTAATATCACTGGCGCCATAAAAACGACCACAGGACATGATATGACAAAGGTCAGACTGGACAATAGGATCAACCTTAATGATAGGTTAGTGCCCTCTTGTAAAGAGCATTGGTATGGAGATTAGGACAAAACAAATGCCTGTGGGTTAAAGCGATACTATTGAATCGAGACATCTAAGAAAACTGATTTATAATCCACATTAGACTTCCATTAAAACTGACGTGAATTTGTCGAAAAGTTTCACTTACTACGCGCTTGATGTGAGAAATCGAAATATCACAAACTCTATGTAATTAATAACAAAACGTACATGTTGTTTTATTCGGAATTTAAGTTTTAACACCTAACTTCATTAACACTAAGCCTAAAATTCACAGTAAAACTGGAATCAGTATTGTGTGATGTACAGAGTTCTTTTTAGACAAGCGTGTTTTTGCTCAACTTCAAAAAAAAAAAAACAACCATCGCTAAGTCATAATGTTTTAATACAAAATAATTACAGCTAACTTGGTTTGTTCTAGCATCTCAGTTTCGTAAGAAATAAGTAATACGGCTTAATCATTTAATGCGATTAATCGTAGCTTTTTTTTCTTACTTTCTTATAAATGTGCATCATACAGTATCCTGGCATAACTTGCCATAAAGATGGCACTGATGATATCAATCTGCAGTACAATACAAACACCACACTTGAGCAAAAACAGCTCCATCACTACGTGGTAGCCTCGCCTTTTCCATGATCGAAAGGCTTCACGTTTAGCAGAGTTATGTACTGTGGGTATTGGTTTCGGTCTTGCTATGTTCGACGTGGGTCAGGTGTATATTACTTTATCCCTTTCTTTGTACATCATTGTAATCTGAAAAACAATTCATTTGAGGATTGCGTTCGCGATTAACAAGTTTCGGCAAACGTTTCTCTGGTACGTTTCAAAGAACGTACAATGATTTGTTAATAGATTGATTTTCCATCTTTGTTTTTTTAGTGGTATGATAACAGTTGCCAATATATTGATTTTGGAAAAAATAAGTTTCGAGATGTCGTTGCTTAAGTATACACACATGTGTGATTAGTATAAATTCGTCATAAAAACGTCAACAGATGTTTGTTTTGGTACAAAGTCACATTAGGTTAGCTGTGCTCTGTTCACCGCGTGGAATTGATTCCCAGTTTTTAGAGTTATAAGTCCATAAACTTACTGCTGACCCACCAGGGGATCTAAACAATGGCATAAGAAATAACCTTTTGTGTGGGCCTAAAGTTGGGAACAGTTATGCACATGTACAAGATCTTATTTTGTTTGCAGACGACTTGACTTGGATAGATAACGAAGACAACTTCTTACAAGTTTAAATTAATAACAAAGGTACAATGTTTTCTACAAGGTTTTGTCCTCATCAAATACAAATAGTCTACTTAAACACAGGAATATGGATACAGTATGGAAGAAAGATGTCACATGACCGGAGATTGATTGATATCGTATTGAAATTTTATTTCTTTAGTGCTTTAATAAGAAAGTTAAAAACAGTTATTCTTTAGTTGTGATCCTTGGCACACGACGTAGCACAAGGTCTGGTGCTTGCTTACCTGTCACACAGCAGTAACCTATAGGAATTCTAGATACTTAGAATATTTTTAGCGCACGACAGTATTTTACCGGAAGGTAATAATAGGCACCTATTTATACAAGGTATCCAAGAATCATGTTAACCAAGCTGTTTACGTGTGTTTCCAAGACAGGACCTTAAACCTATGCTACTGCTAATACTATATCAGTTGTGGAACTTACCAAATGGTTGACACGTGGATTGCGGACACGTAGAATGCTCTCGTATCTAGTCAGAATGGCACGAGACAAAATCTATCTAAACCAAAGGGACTCGGCGTCTTGCAGAATCCTAAAAAGAATTGTGACATTCTGTTTCCGAATTGTATATCGTACATTCCGTTCTGTGACATTTTGACTAAGTACGTTTTTCTTGTGATATCATCATTCCCGGATGCACTACGTAATATTAAAAGTTCTGTACAGTTGAAGCAAATGAGATCAGAGAACGGTTATATAGCCTTACTGACTACAAACTGACCACAAACGCCCACTGACTACTAGCCAGAAGTTTTCATTGGTAAACAGGCCATTAATTGCAGCGCTTCTCTATATCAGCCAAATGCTGAAAAATACCTGTTTATTAATGTTACTGCTAATTGTTATAATACTTCTTTCGTTGCTAAACACATAGGCAATAATTATATCACCAGTTCACTCTCAAATATCTTAACAAGACATTGTTACCGAAAGAAGAAACTGAAATGTAGCAAGTTTTAAATCAGATACTAGTGAAGGAAATATCGCATAAACTAATCTTGTCTACTTCTGGTAACTGACAAGAGTATTACATTACGTAAAGCAACCAATAAGATAAGATAGATAGAAGAATCGTATTATATATATATAGTAATAATAAATATGCAATTACAAAATGAGAACTTAAAATCATCACGTGAAAGTTGTCAGCCAATCAGGCCATTTGTAGGAAGGTACTTGCTCGGTAATAAAGTCAAGTATAGAATAATAAGAATGTGTAGTTTGGTTCAGAACATTGTGGTTCAAGCACCTGAACCAGGCCCTCTGATAATTTCAGATGTGTTCATCTGATGCTGGTGTATAATTGAAGAGGCGGAATATTTTAATGCTATTTAAACCCCAGTAGTACACGGCTATAACTACATAGTCTTTTTTTTTTTTACTTGGCATGTCTTGTCTTCACGTTTTTGGTTTATATATAAATATTAACATACACTCCAACAGAAAAAAACTAGTCTTATCCAATAGATTATAAATACTAACATACACTCCAACAGAAAAAAACTAGTCTTATCCATTAGATTATAAATACTACCATACACTCCACCACAAAAAAGCCTAGTCTTATCCATTATATTATAAATACTAGTATACATTCCACCACAAAAAAGCTAGTCTTACCATTAGATTATAAATACTACCATACACTCCACCACAAAATAAAGCCTAGTCTTATCCATTAGATTATAAATACTATTATACATTCCACCACAAAAAAACTAGTCTTACCATTAGATTATAAATACTACCATACACTCCACCACAAAAAAGTGTAGTCTTATTCATTAGATTTGCTCTTCTCCAGAATTACTGAAGAGGGGTGAAATTCCACGAAACCGCTGTAACAAATTAAAGGTGGTGAATCGAATGTTAGATTGGACTTCCTCTTATTCTTAGTCTTTTATTGCCTTATATGATAACAGTCTCGTCTTTCTTGGTGATTAGAATCACCTTGCTACAAATCTTGGTCAAAAATGCCCATGGACTACAGCCTCCAAACCTTTAGTGATTATAACTTACTTTTTTTCGTGAAACAAATGTTGACAATTTTTTTGGTTTTTGATGGTGTTATTTTGAATTGTGTTTGACTATATTCTAAACCACGATAGACCAGAAACTCAATTTGGTAGATTTCTGGAATTTCCTGACCTACATCTTGTGTGGTCATCTTCTCCCTTTTCTCAGCATAGAAATGGAACATGGCCTTGTATTCTGTGTGCTTTGTCTGTGAAATCTAGTTTTTCTGCGCCAGAGGTCACGTGCTTCGGACATTCAGAACCCCGTGAAACAAAGAAAGGCTGACCTGAAGACGTGTATGTTACATTTGAGGTTGGACAGCATGCTAACATTTGATACTACTTTACTGTGGCTTGTTTCCTTTCAAAGATTGTCCATTTATGGATAAAGTGACCACAGCTGCTGAGGGCATTACAGACCACATATGGAGCTAAAGGGGTGAGTTGCCAAAGTATCTAACGTCGCGGTTCCACGTACTGACAGAGTGATCAGCGAGTTTGTTATTTCACCACACCACTTTCAGCTTCCTCCTCCCACCCACCCCAACCCTTCTACCCTAGTCTGGTAAACTGAAACCTAGCTTAGTCACTAAATCACGTACCATCTCCATAATATCAGATAAAATCAATTACTTTTTATTTATATTTATAAATAAAATGAATGTTTAGTACAGAGTGCAGGCGTAATCGTATGTTCACTTTATTTAATAGTATGATATAGTAAACAACTGTTTCTTATATATTATTTCAACATATTGGAGTCAATTATTTTAACACGCTATTTTCTGTTTATAATTGTGTAAGTCCAACAACACCTATAGTGTGATTCGTAAGAATGGGATTATCGCAATGGATACACTTTTAAAACAAATCTTTTTGTCCTTTTTGTATTTTATACACACATAAAAGAAAAAAATCGTAAAATATATTAGGTTAGTAATGTTTCGCCATACTGTAGCCAAACACTCGCCTAAAAAACTAAAAACTAAATATTGTCACAACGATTTTACATTGACTATCAAAAGGTAGCTGATCGTCAAAGGAACTTAATGTTGCCTTGAGCAAGGTTTATTCACTGTAATAGCACGGGAAACAATGTAAAAAAAAAGAAAAAGTTTTGTCATTAGCGTTTCAGTTCAAATGTTACAACAGTATGCCAAAAAAAATAATCTACAGAAGTGCTTAAGTTAAATGTACACAAGCGTTTCAAAAAAGTAAAGATTTTATACATGTATATATTTACAAAATAGGAATTTCACTTAAAACCTTACTGGAAGTTACAAACTGTATTTGAAATTTATGTTCGAAGTTCAGAGGCAGCCCCCCCCTCTTTCTGTTTCCGAAACGTTTGGGGAATATGACGACCAAAACCTTTTAATTTATTACCTTTGTATGTATCGAACACTGAAACTGGCGGTTTATTGTTACAGCAATAAATTAACCCTCAAATTGTTCATTTTATACCGTTCACAACCGGTAGTGTCCGTGTATTACATCACATTAAGTAATTAGATTTTTTTTTTGTCTGTTACAACAGCCGGTCAAAAGAACTGACCAAACAAAAATTGGAGTGAGAAATTCGTTGTTCATAAATAACTTAGAGGTACAACAATTAATTAATGGAATCATTAATGATATTTTATTAAATATTTTTGTGGGACACTGTAACCAAAAAAGTTATGGACGCTAAAAGAAATTAGTGCATATTCGATGACGAGGAACCCACTTTGAGACTAATCAAGACGGCTTGAATGGGTAATGAAGAAAAACTTTAATATAAGTTTAACATAATAGCAAATGTACAACGTTTCGACAAGGTTTTGTCATCACCTGATAGTTTAGAAAGTCGATGCAGTATAGATCCCATCGCAAATTATAGGGTTGATCATTTACAACGCTAGAATCCGGGTTTCGATACCCGAGGTGGGCAATGCACAGATAGCCCATTGTGTAGCTTTTTGCCTAATTACAAACAAACAAACCTTTATAATACTACTCAGCTATTTAATTAACTTCAAATAGTTTTCTTTGTTCTTGAGAAGAAGATTCTTTAACGAACCATTTCTGTGACAGTTTTTTAGACTTTAATTTGAGGTGATTTACAGGGTATCAACACATGGAATCTTGATCTGATTGAAACTTTCATTTATTTAAGATCTTTTTTTTTTAATCCCATTGCTGGAGCTCTAGATTTCACAGCAGGCGAGACAACTCCCGGTCTGTGCGATACCACAAAATATTGTTTGTTTTTGAATTTCGCGTAAAGCTACACGAGGGCTATCTGCGCCAACCGTCCCTAATTTAACAGTGAAAGACTAGAGGGAAGGCAGCTAGCTAGTCATCACCACCCACTGCCAACTCTTGGGCTACTATTTTACCAACGAATAGTGGAATTGACCGTCGCATTATAACACCCCCACGGCTGAAAGGGCGAGCATGTTTGGTAGGACGGGGATTCGAACCCGCGATCCTCAGATTGCGAGTCAAGTGCCCTAACCACCTGGCCATGCCGAGACACCACAAACTATTTCACGCACTTTGAGCTGTATGTGCGTTATAAGAGTGACTGTCACTCCCTTAGCATGGACAGTGGGTGGTATGGTGTTTCTGACTGGCTGCCTTCTCTCTGATCAGTTCTTCAAAACTAGAGGCAGCGTGACCTTAGTTAGCTTTGCCATAAATACAAAATTTAAATAAACCACACACCACGTAGCTGTTTGACCAAGTTCAATTAGTTAACAGTTTTGTTTTTTTTAAGGATAATAGAGTTACGGTTTTTACAACTGAGAAGTGTTTTTTAAGGATAATAAAGTTATGGTTTTTACAACTAAGAAGTGTTTTTTAAGGATAATAGAGTTACGGTTGTTACAACTGAGAAGTGTTTTTTTTAAGGATAATAGAGTTACGGTTGTTACAACTGAGAAGTGTTTTTTTTAAGGATAATAGAGTTACGGTTGTTACAACTGAGAAGTGTTTTTTTAAGGATAATAGAGTTACGGTTTTTACAACTGAGAAATGTTTTTTTAAGGATAATAGAGTTACGGTTTTTACAACTGAGAAGTGTTTTTTTTAAGGATAATAGAGTTACGGTTTTTACAACTGAGAAGTGTTTTTTTTTAAGGATAATAGAGTTACGGTTGTTACAACTGAGAAGTGATCTTGGAAGAATGAATAGAAGGAATGAGTCTCAGTCCAAGTTAACTGTTTTACTCAAATTGCATTGCAGGCAAGTCACTTCATGTACAACTCGATAACTACTGTACACGATGAAAACAAAGGGTTAAATAAACTAGTCTATATCAAATTACGTGAAATCAATCAGTTTTGGCAAAACTGCCGATTTGAACTTGCTTTGATGTTTCAGTTGAGTTATAAATATATAACTGTACGTCGAAAGTAAGTTTTCTCAATTAAAAAATGTATGGCTGATAAATTCGTTTATCTATTTCAGGAGATATTGTTAATTTGTTACCAATTTCTGTAATGTGTCTCTAATATTCATAAAATTTACTAGTTATTTTAATTCGTAAAGTATCAAAAAATTGTATTGTACAGAAAATACTAAAGCAAATATTGATCCCGAGAAAACCGGTTTACGCGTCCGGCACCCCCGGCTGGAGGAAGTAGTAGACCACTGTTAACTGATAGTTTCACCAGTAACCTGGAGGCATCCGGGCAAAATGGACTCGCTACTCAATTACTGAAAATGGTCAGTTTGCACATTATCAGCCTATAGTATCCTTTTATGATCTGTAAGGCAGTCAACTAATACAAATCGTATGTGTTTTTTTTCTTTATTTACTCGCGTTTTAAGGCTCAGGTGAATTTCGGATTCATTTCTAACCGTAGAAAACTTAATATATTTAGTCTTTGCCTCTGATGTAAACAGAATACATATTTCTGGATGTTTGTATCTTTCAACTTGTTTTCTTAAAAAAAAAAGAAAAAACTGTAGAATTTTAACTGTCTGTTTGTTTTTGAATTTCGCGCAAAGCTACACGAGGGCTATCTGCGCTAGACGTCCCTAATTTAGCAGTGTAAGACTAGAGGGAAAGAAGCTAGTCATCACCATCCACCGCCAACTCTTGGGCTACTCTTTTACCAACGAATAGTGGGGCTGACTGTCACATTATAACGGCCCCACGGCTGAAAGGGCGAGCGTGTTTGGTGGGGCGGATTCGAACCCGCGACCCTCAGATTACTAGTCGAGCGCCACCTGCCGGGCCTGAATTTTAAAAAAACAACAAGAGAATTATTGACTCGCTGAGTTTTGTAGACTGACTAACTTGAGGCTAAGTTTCTTTCATTTTCTTCTTTTCCATTCACAGAACCGTTTACCTAGGCCTGACCTTGGCTTGGTTAAGGTGCTCCAATCGCAATCTGAGGATCGTGGATTTGAATCCCCGTTACCGAACATACTCGCCCTTTCAGCCGTGGCGGTATTATAACTGACGGCCAATACCACTATTCGCTGGTAAAAAGAGTAGCCCAAGAGTTGGCGATGGATGGTGTTGACTAGCTGCCTTCCCTCTAGTCTATCACTGCTAAGATAGAAACGG
>NW_013665932.1:427918-435421 GCF_000517525.1 Limulus polyphemus
CGGTATTATAACTGACGGCCAATACCACTATTCGCTGGTAAAAAGAGTAGCCCAAGAGTTGGCGATGGATGGTGTTGACTAGCTGCCTTCCCTCTAGTCTATCACTGCTAAGATAGAAACGGCTAGCGCAGATAGCCCTCGTGTAGCTTTGCGCGATATTCAAAACAAAACTGTCTGCCTAACTCCCTGCGTTCCTGAGTAATTTACAAATATAAATGTGGTGACTGTAACGTCACATAATTTCGTAAAACTAAACTCCATTTTTCCGTTCATAGCTGCGGGGATATCGGATTATTCTGTGTAACTGCAAGACAGCCTTAAGAGCTCTTAATAAAAGAAAGTTTATTGATAAAATTATCAATAAGAACTGAGTAAAAGCAATGAAAAAATGTATAATAATACGTTAACCAAACTATAACTGCTATATGCAGTGCCGGCGAGACCTTTCAGCCACTACCAAAGTTCTTTAAGTTAGCTTATCACCCCCTCCCCTTTGAATCTACCACGGTCTTCTTTGTCCAGAACTCCTTAGTTAGAGAATATTGTATCGGGCTGCGTACCGGAAGTGCAATATTCAAAATGAGATATAAACACGGTCTGCACTTCCAGCTGCAGGTGCCTCATGATTATGACAGTCAATCCTGTAATCCATTTAAAAGTGCGTGGGCGATGAGTGCTAGTTGTTCCTCTTCTTCTATTCAGCAGTGTCTGAAACCTGGGGTCTCTGACCTGACTGCTTAGCCCATGTGTCGCATGAGGTGTTTTTCACGTTGAAGAATGATGCACCAAATTCTTCCATACTAATAAACCACAATTTGGCCTTAATATTGTGCATTTACAATCATTTTATGTATATTTCTTTTCCCTTATATATTTTGAACCAATACTCTGATGATGTTGTTCACAATTCACACGATTAGATCACAACTTTTTGTAAGTTATTGCTGGTCAGAAACCTCCATATTGTAACAAATTTTGTACTGAAATTCCATGTTTTGGAACAAGAAGCTGTACTGTTGATAAGTGAAATGAAAAATACTGAGTGATAAACAACTAAATTGACGGGACTACAAGTGTGAAGAACCTCCCACAAATTGCGTGCACACATGTTGCTTTCACGACACATTCGCTTAGCTGTCGCATACCTCAAGCAGATGGAGAATGAAATGGATATTCATGTTATTTCGTACGAATACGTATTGGTCAAGTCGTTTATGGATTTTTTGTGCGATCAGACTATTAAAGCGCTGGAAAAGTCATTCTCGTACAAAAAAGTATCGATCAAGCTTCTTCGTTATCCCCAGTTACTTCCAGAGTTACTTAGCGGTGGCCGGTACCCGAAAACAATCTCCGTTTGGACGCTCACCCATGGTACCTGAGCACATGTGGTACATTTGTTCCTATTAGTTTGGGAGTGGGGATATGAACATAGTTTCAAAAATGGCGCCTTCGGGATCCCGAAGGGGTGACGACAGGGACCCAATTTGATGCCGGATTCGAGTTCAGCGACCCTGAAAACTTCCTAGATCCCCCCCCCATGATGCCTAGGTGACCTTCATGGTGCCTTCTAGCCCTCATTAGTACCCCTTTGTAGGAGGTATATCTAAGGAAATTGATACCCCCCGGTCCACCCCGAAGTCCTCGTGCTAAGTTTTGTCCTTAGAGAGGAGTTTGCGGACAAATCAACACACAATGTCTACTTATATAGAACTTCGGACGTTCTGTAATGTATTGAACACCTTAAACAAGCGTTGTTGATTATATATTTGGTAAACCTCCAGTTCACGGATGTTTATAAAACTACTGAAACTCGTACACAGTTTTATACTTCCACCGAGTTGTCTTAGAAATTTTTGTCACATCCTTGTTTTATATATATATAACTGATAATATCATCAAATTGTCTCCGAAAAGTCGGGAGATGTCATAGCAGTTGTAGATGGCATCACATTCGGTAAATTTCGAAAATTGGGAAAAAGTGAGGATCATAGCAAACCAGTTGAATACAAAGGGTGAACATGGCTGATACATGTCGATTTGGACATTCTTTAGAAATCTGTATCAGGTTTTCAAACAATGAGAATCGTTGTCAGACGCCCAGGGGACCGTCTGTATAAATCGCCTTTTAGTTTCGTCTCCTGATAAATAAAGTTCCGTATAAGACGTACAGATGGCGCCACATGGGAGTTTACTTACTGAAATATTCAAATAATATTATCACAACCACAATTTTACGACTTCCTTTGCAAGGTTACGTTTTGATGATCGAATTAAATGGATTTTAAATTCATCTTCAAATTCAATGCTCTTGTAAATATGGAGTTTCATTCGACTTGTACGTAGGTTAAATCTATGCTACATCTGAACTATAAGTTTTTTTTATATAATAACATTACACAAAACCACCAGTGCTTTATAAAGGATTGAGTAAAAATAACCATACGCTTTTGTCGTTTAGAACAAAGTTGAATTCCTATTATTCTGAAACAAGTAATAATTAAATTGGTTTTAGTTGTCTTCTTAATATTTTCTTTGGTACCAACATTTTGCCTTACCCTGTATTTATATACGTGAAATAATTGTTAACTTTTAGAAAACACTTTCATTCAGTTTGTTTTCTACTTTTTAAAAGAGCTTTAACAATATTTCATGTGTAACCGTTGATTTACAAATAAAAACGTTCCTATTTTGTTTTTATTCTGATATTTTATATGTTTCTTTGTTTGTTTTGAATTTATGCACAAAGCTACACAATGAGCTATCTGTGCTCTGCCCACCACGGGTATCGAAACCCGGTTTCTAGCGTTGTAAGTCCGCAGACATACCGTTGTGCCACTGGGGGGAGGGGCATTTTTTTATATGTAACTGTTGATTTACAGATAAAAATGTCCCTATTTTGTTTTTATTCTGATATTTTATATGTAACTGTTGATTTACAAATCAAAGAAACTCTCCCTATTTTGTTTATACGCTTTGTTATAACAGAGAATTTAAAATTTACTGTTTTTTTTACTCTAATTGTCATTGAATTTTCCTACATTTTTAAATGTTTCTGTATACCGGAAGTTAAGAATTTGCGAGTGTTGTATGTGTACAAATGATAATCTGTGCTTAGCATGTAACCCCCTTGATAATCTGTGCGTAACATGTAACCCCCCTTAATAGGAAATGTTCACATTAATGTACGTTAGACAGATAAGCTTCTAGTTCACATTCACCACAAAGTTCTGCGTGGATTTTAATCGTTTACAATAACCTGTTTTAATACAAATAAATGAAGTGAGAATGAACTTCTATACTTGTTCGTCTCTTTTTTTTTCCCAGAAGTCCCGGGTTCTGCTCAGCACTAGATTTGGTTGATTAGAAGACTTATCTTCCAGTCACCCGTAGAGAACCTACAGGCAATGGTCACTTAACCCTGTGTGCACAGGTGGGGGACAAAGTTTGTGCATACCACGACCTTTTACAAAGTGACGTTCAACATAAGATAGTATTCTGTATTTGACATCAGAGTTATAAACTATTTATTTTACCCTACACTAGTGATTTAGTAATAGTTCATGACTGACGAGAGTAAACCCAAATACAACACACAAAGATACTAGAAAAAACTGTAAATAAGCATTTCGGAGTTTTTAGAGGTTATTGAAATGCAATATCCAAACTGTTCGATGGACAGAAGTATTTTTATTCATCATATGAGCATCACCTTGAACTCCGACTTATCAGAGTCAGACTGATGTCATCATTTCACAGACATATCATGAGTACAAATACGTTTGTAACACACCTGATGTTTGGTGTACAACAGACTTGAACATTTTACGAAAAGTCTGCCACGTTTTGTGTAGATACACATAGTAAATTTGAAATTATAGCCAGTATTCCTTCTTCAATACAGGGTCAGTCCAAAGTCCAAAGGATCAACCCCATGCACATTCGGCTAATTATTTGCGATTGTTTTAACTAGACATTTATTTGTTATGTGTAATTCAAGAAATGTCACTTGCCTTTAAAACATTTCGTTTCTACAAGAACATTTAACACAACAATCATTAATGATTATTAAGTATAAGTACGCCCCCTAGCAGTTACAGAAGCTATTCTAGTGTCTGACGTTTTTTAGGTGGGACATAATAAGAGCAAAATAATATGTACGAAAAAAATAGGTATTAACAAAAAAGATAACGTGGGAAAAAAAGGATCTACCAAAAATATTTAATAATGTTATTTGGTTAAATGTTTTGGAGTTCATCAGTCATTCAAGGGTATCGCAAGAGTTAGTGGTGGGTACTGTTGAATATCTGCCTTCTCTCTATCTATCATTTCAAAAGTAAAGGGCAGTTATGTGCACATAGATAACTCTATTGGGTAGGGGGTACAAAGTAGTTGCAAAACTGATCGATATTAAAAGGTTCTAGTGTCATATCGATACGGCGTTACTCTGCAAAATTGATCCAAATATTGAAATAATAGTTTTCTTTGCTAAAGTTTAGTAGGATTAAAACAACATCAACTTTTGTTATCTAGTATGCCATCTTCTAAAACAGTAAAGACAAGGAATGTTCTTAGCTGTTATCCTTCTGAATTGCTAATAGCTGCTGCAAATGTTGTTGTTGTTTGTTTTTTTACACGCTTTCTGATTTTGAACTGCTATCTTCGTATATTTCCTATTTGTACATGGTGTTCCAGATCAAAAGTAATCAGTGCTTGACGTTCAGTCTTTAAGGCTTTATGTAACGCTATAATGATCAATTTTATCTACGTTGTGGGTCGTCTTCTTAGTTGGGTCAGCAAGCAGTATTTGTTTTTCTACATAATCCTTTCTGGTGTTTCGGAACGGGAGTAAGATCATTCAGAGGGATGGTGGACAAGGCGCGGCCAGGCCAAGTTAGTCCATCGTTAGGGCAGCTGCCGCTTCGATGGTTTTATTACCCAATAAATCATGACCGTCCAATTCACTCTTCTGGTGTCCTTTCACGACAGCCAACGTAGTGTGTGGTGTCAAAAATCTCGCTATGCGACCCGTTCCACACTTACTACCATCTGCTTCTGTTTATCTACACACCGTCAAAAAGTGGAATTTGAGGAAAAACGAAAAGAACCTAGGTTCTGAATCAAGAGTTATTAATGGAGCTCGTTTTTTTCTTCTTCTCTCTCCTTCTTCAGGGATGTTTGTGTAGATCTAGATCCACGTTTGACCTTTTAACATGAGATAGTGTAGGCTTTGCTAATGTACGCACATCTTCTCCATTTGTTGTTTACATAAATCACGACGTGTTTTTGGATATGTTTTCTAGCTTGTCAGTAAGGAATGGGGTGGGGAAAATGTCGTGACGTCATTATTGATATCTTATGCTTGAGTATATGTGTACGTACTGGTATCAACGGTATTAAATATAGTCAACTGTCAAACTGCATTTTCCCATTATGGAAGACGTACACAAATAATTTGTAAAAAGAAATAGCACAGGAAGGTTTTCATAAAATTGAATTGTACACATAAAGTTTGTTGTTTTTTTCAGAATTTTTCGCTTTTCCCTAGTTCTAAACTGGTACACTAGAGGGGGAAAGCTAGTCAACAGCACCTTTCATCAACTCTTGGACTACTCTTTTCTAACTAAGTAGTAGGATTTTGCTGTCACCCTTATAGTATATCCACAGCCCTAACGTGCAGAACGCTTCTTTTTTCTTTTTTTTTTTTGCATTAACGGGTCAGGAACAATGAATCATTAAATTCACAATCTCAGTATGCTAACTTTAGGCTGTACCCTATTATAAAGTTCAAAGTAACAACTTAACTACATAAAGGGTGGGTTGTGGTGCACTTAAAATATAGCTCTTAGTGACAAGTAAGTCGTAACCTCAGCATCAGCTCAATATTAACTGATAATTTATATAGACATGCATGTATCTGACTAAAGAGGACCGTTTGAAGATTATATTAATAACATATTTTCTATTAATTTTTTTAACCTAAGTCTGTCGTAATTTCTTGCTTGATTTTCAAATTTCAGTCAATGTTATGAGAGTTAAAAGTTTGTAGTACAAACAGGAGAGTTGTATTCTTTGTTTAAAAAGATAAATAATATACGACATATTATCCCAGAAAAAATGCCCGCCACTACTACTGTAGTTTATTTTATTCTTTTTATCGTTATTCAACTTTTTTCTTCCTGTTTCTGTAATAACAACAATATGTTCCCCGATGGGACGGCTGTAAGTCTTCGGATTTACAATGCTAAAATAAGGGGTTCGATTACCTTCGGCTCGATGTGGCTTTGCTGTAAGAAAACACAGACAGACAATAATTATATCATTATGAAAATGTTGGCACAATTTTTTCAAAAGATTAGAAAACTTTCATTGCGGCCTTGGAATTTTTACAAATATACCTCAAAATGTTATCGGCTTATGTCCCTAATATAACATTGTACCCATTCTACTGTTTATGTGATATACCTCAAAATGTTGTCGGCTTATGTCCCTAATATAACATTATACCCATTCTACTGTTTATGTGATAAAACAAAATGTTATCGGCTTATGTCCCTAATATAACATTATACCCATTCTACTGTTTGTGTGATATAACAAAATGTAATGAACATTGGGCTTAGATGTGGAATTGCTTTTATGATCACTTTTCGGAATATTGAGCTGTAACCCTTCAGAAAGCCCCCCCCCCCGGTGGCACAGCGGTATGTCTGCGGACTTAAAATGCTTGAATCCGGGTTTCGATACCCGTGGTGGGCAGAGCACAGATAGCCTTTGTGTAGCTTTGTGCATAACTACAAACATACATATAACCCTCCAGAAAACATAATTGGTTTTATTTAAGCCAATTTTTCGCCATTACGGCTTCAGCTTGATGATTTAGCAAGTATCTTGTTTGCCCCGTTGAAGTCGTAATAGCGAAACGTTGGTTTAAGATAAACCAATTATATTTACTGGAACAGAAGGTTGTACTTTATTTATCTATCAGTCAATGTTGTCGAAAAATCTGACGAAACGATTAGTGCTAGTCTTTTCGAGCAGAGTGGACCAGGCGAGTACCAGGGATTTTCTAAGGTTCAACCCCCTTTGTCACAAAAACGCGCTCCCCACTTTAGGGCCTTGGGTGAGTTATAAGAGAGTGATGGTCAAATCCTTCTATTCGGTCAGATAAGAGATTGGTTATGTCGAATATTAGGTTAGTAATTAGGGACCGCTATGCGTAGCTTTGCGTGAAAATCTAAAACATGTGTACATAATTTCAAGCCTGCTTCAAACGATTTTTTTAAAATTCAAAATTTCCTATTATGTGGAATATTTCTGTTTAGATTATTTATATTATATATATAATTATGAAAATTTTATTCGCGTAAAATACACCTGTTTATAATGTATATATATTAAGCTAGCTGTTTAGTTCCGCTGGAGGAATTAAGCGATATAATTTTAGAAGTAATCGCAACTAGGAACGTCATAATTATAGTATTTTGGCACTTGTGTATAAAGTTA
>NW_013665932.1:435984-439796 GCF_000517525.1 Limulus polyphemus
GTTACAACGCCGTCCTCAATGTGGCTTTGCTCTAAAACAAACAAACCCTTTCTTCCAATACTTTAAATTAAATTATCTATAAAGGGACGTTGCCCTTTGTTGGTAGACTCTTCGTTAAAATATAAAATAAATGTCCCTTTCTGAAAGATTTTATTTATGTATATCATTATTATTTTTAGGAACGTCATTTCACAAAAGGTTTTAAGGGCAAAGAATACTGATATCGACCTCCTCCCTCCCAATTTAGCCAAAGGCCTTGTACTATGAAGTAATTTGTGTATATGTGTTAATCCGGTGTAACTAGAAATGTCTTACAGAAACTGCCCTACCCCCTCCCCGAACTTGGAGGGAAGTCCCCTATTGTCTTCCCAAACGATGCACCTGCTTACAACTGTGTTTTACTGGGTATTTTTGTTTTCTAGTGGCGGGTTTTTTATACCAGCCTTATACTTTAAAATAAGAAAAAATCTTCTTTTAACATTTCTAATAAAAGTGGGTGTCTTCATCATCATTTCCTAACGGCGTTTTTCGAATCCGTTGGGAAGTTCGGGAACTGTGTGTTTTTTTTTAAAGCTAGAGATATTCTACGATGTTAATTTAGAGTTAAAAAAATTTCTTAGCCAATTAAAAAATTAAAAACTAAATCGTAAAATACGAAATAATATTACAAGATTTCTAAAATTATCGTTATAAAATAGTTTACATGTTTGTGCCTCGGACAATGTTATGGTATAATGAAACATAACTTAGTACTAACAAAAAAAATCGGGAAAAATTATTTTATTGTCGACACGTTAAATTCTTTGTAAATTTTTTTTACTAGTTCCCTTCTACTGAAACCTAACAGTTTTTGCTAAAAAAAAAACATGTTCTTATAGCCACAAACAATGTCATAATTGTATTTACCTTCAAAATGACTGATGTAGACTGTGGTGACTCAGGCATACTTTTGTTGACGTTCAAAATCTCTTACTTGAAGGAAGCATAGTTAAAGTGTTTCATTATTCTGCCGTCCGTTCAAACTAGTAATCTGAAAACTTCTGAATATAAATCTATAACTTTTATACGGGCCTCTAAGTTCGTACTCATATTGAAAAGTGTCATTATTATAAACCGTTGCATTCATAGCTGCTAAGAAGTCTCATATGTAGTGGTTGTAAGTCATTCACTAAGGCCACCAATCTACAAGAAGGTATAAGGTGAAGTACTAGGTTATTTATTACAGCACAAAGCAGCACAAATCTCTAAGTTAGCACATGGTCCAAGAGAAATGTTAGTTGAATTGGATGCGGAGCACAGTATAATGGAGCTCATCACTGCACTTTAGTCAGTAAGCACGTGTTGACACAAGCACGAAATTTATGTTCGTTACAAAAACTGGAAGTCCCCTTAATTTTGTAATACGTGATAAAAGCTAGTGAGACGTAGTTTGAGGTGTTAATTGGAGCTAGTGAAACGTAGTTTAAGGTGTTAATTGGAGCTAGTGAGACGTAGTTTGAGGTGTTAATGGGTATGGAGCTATTGTTCTTCCTAGATGTAGGGTTTGCTAACTTTTACGTCATCAACTATACAATGGCCATAACCAGGACAGTTGAGCATTACTAATAAAAGTGTAGTAGTGAAGATGTGCAGGCACTTGACAACAGTTTAGTTCAACTTATGTAGGGTATTTTGAATATTTAGTCTTGGCAATAAGTGTGATGGGATTGGTTCTGGACCAAGTTCTCAATAGGCATTGGCAAGAGGAACGGTTGGAATATATTTTGTTTAGTGTGCTGCATAGCTTTGGCAAGAGGGATGGTTGGGATAGATTTTGTCTAGTGTGCTGCATAGCTTTGGCAAGAGGGACGGTTGGGATATATTTTGTCTAGTGTGCTGCATAGCTTTGGCAAGAGGGACGGTTGGGATAGATTTTGTCTAGTGTGCTGCATAGCTTTGACAAGAGGGACGGTTGGGATAGATTTTGTCTAGTGTGCTGCATAGTTTGTAATAAACTCTTCAGTTGTAATTCAAGTTTGGCAAATTCGCTTCTCTATTATTTATTTATCTAGTATTAACGAAATAACGCAACATTTTCTGTTTCTTATCTTCCTCAACCACAATTTGAGTTACAACGAAACAGAAATTGGACACCCCTGTGCTGAAACTTGGCAAGCAAATCGTTCAGAGTGGCTCTAGTATTGCGAGAGCTATTCGGGATCCCTTTGGGAGCAATCAGAAAGAGGCTGGGTGGTTAATTATGCATGCGCTTGTACTATTGTAATTAGAGTTTTTGTAATATATATCAGTAAATAATACATGTTCTAACCTCTCGAGCAGTCACGTTGGAAAATACTCAAAGTGGGTGTATTTTGATAACTCTACTAAAGATTATTTTCATAAAACGTTAACGGCGTTATAATTGTTATGAAATTTGCGAAGAGCTATAACTGCAGATTTCCATATTTCTATGTTATTTAATTTTAAACAGTAACGTAATCATCGCTTGAACTCTAAGCTAAGTATGTTTAACAAATTTAATTTATACCTCCAAATATTCCGTCTCTTATGACTGCCTCCCCCCCAGTGGCACAGCGGTATGTCTGCGGACTTACAACGCTAGAATCCGGGTTTCGATACCCGTGGTGGGCAGAGCACAGATAGCCCATTGTGTAGCTTTGTGCTTAATTACAAACAAACAAACTTATGACTTTAAGACTTAATGGTCATTTTAGTCAATCAAAATGACTAATTTTTTTAAATAAAATATAACAATGGGAGCTAAACTGTAATGCTTTCATTACAGTCAAGATTAGGGTTTGAAGCAATTAATTAATGATTAAGATCACCAGATGGGGCTAGTGCATCAATATGACTTTCTTTTACAGCTTAACTATTGTAAGCCAGATCCTAACCTTGGTGCGATCGCTGTAAATATTCACATCTTAACTTGCTAGATGTATTTGAAAACATATCATTCTACACTGGTACTGCAGTAACTTACAAAAACAGCTGAGTTTTTTTTGTAACGTAATATGTGAATCAATGGATCCCAAGAAAAAGTATGACGAAAAATCAACAACAACTTACAAAAACGCATTTCGTAAAACCTAGTAGTAGAAAAGGGAATTATCTACCAGCAGCCTCTTTAACACAGGGGCATAAGGAAAGTTCACTAAATATTTTTTCGTAACCTGTGTTGGAACATAATAATTCAGCTGCTTCCCATGATAATGCCTCAAAACTTAATTGTGTGGCTGTACTTGATGTATTTAAAGCTTCTTTCGTTTGTTTTTACTTTCATATAACGTTTCTATGTGGTATCATGCTACAATGGAATAAAACTATAGGTGTATCTAACAGGTGTACAGACTGAATGTCATCAAGTGTTTTCTGCATTCGAACTCCAGATATGATCAAGGAATTGCCAACTGATTCACTTTATGTCTCGTTTTTTTATAAAAGCTAGTAGAGTTTGGTTGTTTTAGATTACACAAGGACTATCAGCGCTGGCCGTCACCAATTTTAAACTGATAGCCTAGTAGGACGGCAGCTAACTAGTGAACATCCCTTATCGCTAACTATTGGGCTATTCTAATCGATATGGGGATTTGACCGTCATTCTTATAACACAACCACGGTCCTAAAGTGCGGAGTGTGATTTTGTAGCAACGAGAGGCGAACCATGGACCTTCAGATTGGGACGCTAAATAATAGGCCATACCTGGCTCGGAGCTAGTAGTAGATGTCCTAGTAGTAACTGTTGTTGTTTACATAAACTTCTCCAGCAGTATTTCGCTGTTAGTTTTTGTGAAACTAACTTGAAAAAGTTC
>NW_013665932.1:439806-448290 GCF_000517525.1 Limulus polyphemus
CCGGGTAAGGGTACCCTAACGATTGGTAGCTAACTAATAGCCGATACTGGTCTCGAGCTATAGTAGATGTCTAGTAGTAACCTGTTGTTGTTTTACGTATAAACTTCTCCAGCAGTATTTCGCTGTTAGTTTTTGTGAAACTAACTTGAAAAAGTTCAAAACGTCGAAGTAAACATTAAGGTTAGTTGTCCATAGTTATTATTATCCAAGTACGTAAAACGTTTATATTAGATGTAAAACTCTACATTCATTCTACCAGTCCTATTAAGATTTCTGCTACGTCAAAATTAATGTGGAACATAAATGAACTTTTTTGTTGTTCTTACACATACAGATATTATAACCATTTTTGTCTAGGTTAACGATTAACTACTTTTACGTTCGGAGAATGTACGTATTATCTTTCTAATTTCAGCAGTACAAAACCATTTGGGTTATGTAGTTTCTAGAAAGTATACATTCTTACAGAATTGGTAAAGTATTTACGTAAGTAGTCATAAACAAACACTTGGAATGGAATTAGCTGTTTTCAGCCAATTTTCTAGTTTTTATCGATCTGATGCAAGACGTAAGACCTCTAGAAACAGTGGCTTGTCTGCCCTTAGCTAAGACCACTAGGTGGGCAAGCACCAAGCACGTGGTGGCCTTTGTCCAGGCTCTTGTTTACTGTAGCCAAAATAAACAAGAGTTTAACGACTTTTCATGCAAACAAACTTAAAATGTAAGACCTGAGTAGCTGCAGACATTGATAGCGTGCTTGTTTGAGGTTGTAGCTTTTTCGAAGAAGATTTCCATAATATCAAGAAACTCCAAAGTGAGAAGAAACCTTCTTATTGTCATGGTTGCACTTTCTGCTTGTTACAAGCTGAAGCCTCACGGTTCGAATGCATAATATATATATATATAGAGGGAGAGTTATAAAACGTTTTAAAAGTGAATCTTAAACTGTTTTCGTGTGACAGTCTTTCATGTTTTGTACGCTCAAGTTTGGTAAATAACAGTGGTTGTCAGCAATACAGGTTTGGCTTAGCCTTACTTATTTCTGTTTGTGTAATTTCTCTTTAATCGTATTAAGAAATCGAAGAAAAGAGAACCATTATAAAGAGTTGTGTACGAATCGGCGATCGCATTTTTACAAAATCAAAAACTATTGTACAATATAGATATATAACAAAACAGATAGAAAGGCGAATACGACTTACGTGTATTACATGAAATTAACGACTTTTATAGACGTTAGTTGATATTATATTATTTTTGAGTTGTGCTTTTTTAACTGAAGTTTTATTTTTGTTCAGTTTCTAATGTAATTTATTTATTTATTTTTAGCTTTTCTTGCCCTGTTCTCTTTTTAAAAAGAAAATGAACACAACTGCAGGGTAGAAGAAACAAACAGCAAACGTAAAAGTTAATAATAAAACTAATGTGAAAATGCCAGAATATAACAGCGGGACACTTCGTTCAACAATAAAAAGGTACGTCGTAAACTTTGACTTAATTCTCATTGACAATTAAACCATTTATGCCGATTTCATTCGAAACTTTGATGGCAGCTCCATCTCAGCTGGAAGAGCCACTGAAGGCAAAAACATCTTATTACAAAGAGTTTCAAGAAGACAGCTGTCACTCTGAGCGCGAAAAGCAAAAGGAACACCTAAATCAAGAAAACTCGTCTCCACTGACCCCACCAGACGGCGTTTCTAGCGTGATCTCACCAGCTTTACCCAAAGGATTCACAGAAGCGGATAATAGCGATGACAGAGAACATGATGACTACAACGGATGTGATCTTTCTTACGGAGAGGACACTGATGGAAACTCCTTCAGTAACGAATCTAACGAAATCAAAGATGAAGATGAGCACTCAGATCCATTGGTTCAGTTGCAGAATGTACTAGAGAAGAACGTCTTGCTTGGCTCGAAACTCGACTTCTCTACAGTCAGCTATACACCAACCAATAGTTCAACTCCTGTCAATGGCAGCGAAGGTGGGACTCCCTCCGATCCTTTATCCTCCTTACGTAAAGATGGAGTCACTGGAGAATTGTACCAATGTCATTTGTGTAGCTACGCTGCAACCTCCAAATTTCACTTTAATTGTCACTTGAACACCCACTTCGATTATAAATGCCCATTTTGTGATTATATTTCTAAGACGGAGGGCAGCCTCAAGTGTCATGTAAACGATTTTCACTCAGAAGTCCCCCAGGGTGATTGGAATGGGCAGCGAGTCCTCAGAAAGGAAGAAAGCCTTAGTGATTTAGGTTCAAACAACCCCTCTAGGACACCATCTGGGAAAGTTCGCCATTATCGTTGCAAACAATGCAACTTCGTTTCTGTAACCAAGACCCTCTTCTGGGAACATAGTAAATCACATATCAAAACTGAGAAACTTCTTAACTGTCCCAAGTGTCCTTTTGTAACTGAGTACAAGCATCATCTGGAATATCACCTCCGGAACCACTTTGGTTCCAAACCTTTTAAATGCTCAAAGTGCAATTACAGCTGCGTAAACAAGTCCATGCTGAGCAGCCACATGAAATCCCACTCCAACATCTACCAGTATAAGTGTGCTGATTGTTCCTATGCAACCAAGTATTGCCACAGTCTTAAGCTTCATTTGCGGAAATACATACACAAACCTGCTACAGTTCTGAATATTGATGGAACTCCGAATCCTTACCCAGTCATCGATGTATATGGAACCCGTCGAGGACCAAGATCAAAGAAACAAAAATCAGATGACCAGCAATATCCATCATCGAGTCAGAGCCCAGTGTTTTCCACTGCTCATATGCCTTCTATAGCACAACCAGCTGTAACTTACCCTTGCATGTCTCCAGTAATGCCTTCTTCCTTGGGTCTTCCATTTATGTATCCTCCTCAAGTTATGACTGGTTCTAATACTAATCTGATTATCAGTTCACCTTCATTGCACAAAGCATTGCCACATCCCAATGGGTCATCCTCAACATCAACAACCAAATCAGAAATTACACGTCCTAGTCCCTCTGAGGCCAGTTCAAGCAATTGGAAGTGTAACATGTGTGATTTCACTACAGAAGTCAAAGACTTGTTTAGCAAACATACGCTTTTGCACATAACTACAGAAAACGAAGACCTTTGCAAGTTGTATGGTATTACTTCAGAAACCCTTAAGCAAATACAGGCTCAGCATAAGATAAGTGGAATGCAGAGGGAAGAAGATATTAGAATTGATAGAGAAGCCCAGAAAGATGATCATAATCCTAGTTACGAAAATAGCAAACAACTCGAGAAAAAAACGAACACTTTGTGCTTCAAATTCTTCGGCAGAAAGCTTGACTAAAATTATTTCAACTCCAGAGTTTTCTTCCGAAATCCACAAGTCAAATGTGCCTTCTCCTCTCTCTCGGGTAATTAACAGTCCCACCTCCTCTTCTTCCATATTCGCCAATCAGCAAAATAGTATGTTAGTTACTACTCCTCTTCACCAGGCTCAGCTTTCTTCTGGAACATTCCTCTTTCAAAACGAATCTTCTGTAGCTAAGCCAGATATACACTTTCCTCTGGATTTGAGCAGTTATAATAGTTCTACAAAATCCCAACATGCCAACTCTTCCCCAGACAATTCCAATTCAACTTCTTATTCCACTTCACAACCACAGACTGTTTACTCAACTTCCCAATCTTTCCCGGTACCCGGCTACTTGTCCTGTTTAACTACTTCACGGTCAGCTATCTCCCAGACTGTTAATTCACAGCTAGTTTCATCTCACTCAACTCCACAACAGATGAGCTCTTTGCAGCCTGCTGTGTTTGATCCTGCGTCCCGTTCTTCTCCTCAAGATCATCCACAAACAACTGCTTCTAACGGGTCTCTTAATACAACGAATCTCCCCGCCTCCTCTCAATTACAGATCCCATCTCCTACTCCTCGTAATCGTAGAAAAGGTAAAGCTGTAAAGTTAGACCGCCTCCATTTTGCTCTTGAGGAGAAGAACTGTTCTGAACAGGAAATGGACTTGGACGACGGCACAGAAGATGACAAATGTCTGACAGCTTGGATATCAAAAGAATCCATTTCAAGGAATCCTTCAGATAACATAAACGTGATCTCAGTACCTACTTACAAACCATACAATGGTAATAATTCTCCTCCACCACTTCATCCAAAAAATCTTAAATCCAAACAAATATCAGAAGGGAAGACGTCCTCTCTAATAGAACCAGTTCGACCAGTTTCTAAAATCAGCACTTTAGCAGAAGTGACTGGAATAAATAAGCCAATTCCGCAGTCAATTTCAGTCAAGCCTTTGGAAATTGCCAGGGTGATCAATCAGCCCATTCCGTATCCCCGGCAGATGTCGTCTTTATTCTTTGGATATAATGGACTAAATGCAACGCACAACAGAAATGTGATAACCTCGCCTGGTCCCTACTTCAATTTTCCATATCATAGCTTTGCTATGACTAGTGGCATCCCAGAGAGACCCCTTCAAACTCTTCAATCTTCTGAGCAAAATGGAAACGAAACAAAGGAAAGACCCAGCTCCAGAAGCGAAGAAGTAAAGTCCAAGTGGCAAGATGCTTACACTTGTAGCTACTGCGATATGGCCTTTCAAGACTGTGTTATGTACACTGTACACATGGGTTACCATGGTTACCAAGACCCCTTTACATGCAACATGTGTGGCCAACAGAACAAGGACAAAGTTTCATTTTTTTTGCACATTGCTCGGTCTGCTCATCAGTGAAACTTATAAAAGTGATGGTATTATTGTGAAATATATATATATAATATATATACAAATATGGTCTTTTTCTGCACTAGGACTTTATATCAAAATTTCCATATATAACTACCTCACTTTTTTACAATGTGTAATGTTGTTTTTCTGTGGACTTATTTCATGTTGACAAAAGAGCAGCTCCATGTATAATGTAAACTTTTGTTATCTTATATGAGTTTGTGTGTGAGTTGTATTCAGTAAATATCTAATGTCTGTGCTAATTTACTGTAACCCATCTAGGCTGTGATTAACATGTTTGAATTACCAATATGTCAATGATATTCGTAAACACTCCTTGAAAATGGGGTCTATGAGCTGACTTCATAAAATCCACTTGTTCAATGTAGTACTAAGCACTTGTTTCGTACTAATTTTTAGTTTACATAATAATTAACCAGTATGTCATGCTCTATTATTTAACTATGTAGAACTGTGATGTTTGTTAATAGCTAATAGGCTAGTATCCAAAATCAAAACGACTTGTCGAAGACGTTATACCAATAAAAATTTAAAAAAACGTAGAGTGCTGTTACTAGTCAATCCCTGATTGATCCTCAAGTGCTTTGAATTCTGGTAGGGGAAAGACAAAAACCAAGAGCAAAAAATCAAAATGAAGATAATTTTAACTTTCCCAAACATTCACTGAAACATAATTTATTTTATAGTTCGATAGAGATAGTGATTGTAGCGCACAATCCCACACAAATCAGTCGAGAAAATAGTTTAACACTGTGTGAAATCTATTTTCCGTGATTACAAATTTGTTTCAAAAATGTATAAGTTTGTGCTGTCATCTAGTGGTTATATGTAGTACTAAGACTTACAAAAAAAAACATTTAAAGGGATTTTTATCGCTTCCTCTCCTAACTCCGATTATATAGGTGCTATAGTGTAATGCTTTAAGTCGTAATAAGCTGTAACTCGTACTTTATTCATACTAAGATATGACTCGGTAAAATCATCAAATTAATTTTTCTAGAAATAACGCTTTTTATGTAACTAATTAGATTACATTAGAAAATAACACTAGATGCGAAAGAGTGCAAAGTTAATGTATAATGTTGTACATTTGAAATTTCTTTTGTTATTTAGATTATCTGTATAATAAGAACTGTGGTCAAGTTTCTTTTTCAAAGGTTCTTTACGTTTGATGTATGATAACAATAACAATAATTATCTTGCTCAAAAGTCACGGATGGTATACTGCCTTCGGCTCAGCACCGTCATAATCTTCGCTACTGTTCATTGGAATTTTTCACTCACGAAACAGTGGAATAAAAAAGTCAGTGTTGAAGTTTAAGCAATTACTTTTTATCACTTGATGAAAAAGGGTTTAGCAATATTATGCAAACATAATATGTGGTAATTTACGAAATGTAATAGTAATAAACACAGATTATTCATCAAAGTTCACACTGCTCCACATAATGACGACAATATGATGTCACATTTTATTGGCCGATTTCTTGAAAGAAATTATCAGTAAAAACACACAAGTTTTGATTTTCATAGAGTAAAATCCTATTGAGAGTACTGAGAAATTAAAATGTCATGAATATCGCTTCGTAGCTTTTGAATCCTTGCAAGAGAGTGGGGAATATAACTTTCTGAAGAGCAATTAAACTCATGAAACAAGAAGCCCTTACTAGTAGTAATAATGAAAAATAAATTCAAGCAATATTTTGAATATTCATTGAATTTTATCTCAAATGTTTTTAAATACACTGATTACTATGCTGTGTATTATGTTGACAGGATGGTAAATGCAGTGGTTAATTTCCTGTGTATTATGTTGACGTGGCGTTAAGTACGGTGGTTAATGTCCTATATATATTATGTTGACAAGTACAGTTATTAATGTTCTTGTTGTACATTCCTTTAACGTATTTGTATTTTCGGGACCCAATATTAGCAATATTCATTTATATCGTATCATGCCTTTTTAAGTCTCTTTTAGTATTCCTAAACAAACCATTTTTTCAGGCGAAAATCAATTGATTATTCAGAAATTTATCCTTCAACTAGTGCTTTTGAACAAGATGAAGCTTCAGTCAGACTAAACTGTTTTTTTTAATCAAAGTAAAATATATATACGATAAAATGTGAGTCATTATCTAGCGCACCTTTATTTATTTGTTTTTTGTTCGTTTGTATGACAGATGTTTGAAAATTTCTGAATTTGATAAATGGAGTTTTTAAGTGTAACATGGCTCTGATGAAACTATGTAGGATTGTTAAGTACTCTAAAGACTTTAATTTATGTTTCTCACAACAAGTGTCATTAGTAGAAAAACGATTTTGATAAATAATTTTTATTGTTTGTTATAATACATATTTGCTTTTTTTAATTTCTGATCTCAAAAATATTTTTATAAGAACAACATTAGAAACATTTTTAAAATAGTGTTTAAGGACATTACCACCCATATATTAACATAACGCTTTAATTAACGCTTGTTCGTTTATGCTTAATTAATCAAGTTATAGGTCAAAATACAATGTTTTGTGAATTGTCGCCAAGATAATATAACAAGTCATTGTTTTACGTCTTCTTGAACTTTTTTTTTTTTGCGTTTATGTTTTAAGAATGCAAGGCCTAGTTATGAACTAATATGTACACTAATGTAACAGACTATGTGGTGTCTATGAATTGTATTTGTGAGCAGAATTTATGTATGAACCGTTTCCATTAGCGTGTAGAGTAGTGTCGTGTCATTTTCTGTTGACAGGGGGTGAGTGCCTTTGTAGCAATAGTTAAGTTCTCAGGTAATAATAAATTAGTGGCGCCCTTTGTATCCTGTTCAAATAACATAAGAATAGTTTATTGACACAATATCCGAATATTTGCCGTATCTTGTGAATAAAAAGTGAAAGTAAAATGTAAGTGTTTGTGTATTTTTTATATAAATTGAGCACTACAACTAGAACATTTGTATCGACACTTTTATGAATCATAAATCAACGGTATTACTAGGTTGAATCAATAATTTAAAATATATGTTTTATTTACTTATTTCAACAATAAAGCACCTTCAGCAAGAGGTTGTTACGTCATAATGGAACAGGCTTTTCGAGTACAATATATTAAATTAGATTACCCGGTCAAATTATGGTTACTATTTTGCTGTTGATCACTTTTCTAGACAAAAGTTGAATAAAAAGTAACGATGAAGTAAAGGGTGTATTAAGTCGTAATGAATTTTTAGAACCAAAAACAGTTTTGTTTTAAAAGAACCACTTCCAGACGAGAGAGCAGATGCTCACCACTAAATAGGTTGATTTCTTTTGCCTTAGGCTAGGTTGAATGAAAAGACAAATACAATACATTGTAGATGTTCGAAATAAATATAAACGCACAAAATAACCATTGTGAGATTGCGCAATGCACGAGGTGTTCTGGAAATTAGTGAAATTGCGATTGGTAGCAAGTTACGCTTTGTAAATATCTCTTGTTTGCTAATCAGCTGAAGATAATTTGATAATGGAAGGTGATTCACCTCCAGGAACTGCTAGATGTGAGGTCAAAGCACTGCATAATTAAAGGAACACGCATGAGAAGGAATTCTCCAGAGTAAATGGGTTTTTGACAACTTTGCAAAATGAGATGTTTTGTAAACTATGCAAAGTTGACAAACATTTAATGGGCATGAATAACATTCTAAAAAAAGGGGGAAACTAAAAGGCATGAATATTATGTCATGCACATCAAGTG
>NW_013665932.1:449226-480854 GCF_000517525.1 Limulus polyphemus
AATTCTTTGCTCGAGAAAAAAAAAGAGAAACGTAATAATTTTTCCTTAAATTCTTCAGCAACAAAAAACACTTATATCATTAGACAGTCATACTTCTCTTCATTTTTATAGAAACCCAATATTTATTATAATTAAATCCAAATAAATGTATTATGAACACGTCTTCTAAAAATTAAATATATTATAGTAACAATATATCTATAAAGAATGTTCACCCTTTTCCTAGTATTTCACGAGAACATTTTTTGTGCAAATTAGAATTTTAACATATTTTTATATTATGTTCAAATCCGCTTCTTGATGAAACCTTATACATTGAACAATACGAAGAAACTCGTTCTCGAAGAAATATTCCTACATACTCAAATGTCTCACCCTGCGATTCACTATAGTTATAGCAGACGCAAAGCATTTGATGGTGAAGGTCAAATGCATGAAGGTATAACTTTTCTTTAAAAACGCCTATATACTTTTTTGACTAAATTTTTAAAAATCTCTTACAGAATATGAAAAACATCAATAATAATGTATTGCAGCGCTATCTACTGAGTTAAAAAGATACTTAAATTGTTTTGGACACACATAACCACTAGTGCTCATTATTTAATATGATTGTATCCCTGATTTTATTTATAACTGTATTAGTATTTTCTCGAATATACAAAGAGCTTGTAAACATAACAATAAAATAAATTAACATAAAATCCTAACTCGACTGTTATTTGAATACGCTACTTCCACACGATAATCAACCGCTATAACAACTAATACTCAGTCGTTGTAACTGAATGTTAACAAATATTTCAAATTCCTAAAGTAAACATTCAAATCGCTAATGTAAATTATCATGTTATTCTGTTTTTTTTTTCAATTGTAATATCTTACTCTGAACATGATGAGCTAATAATTAAAGAGTTATAATACATTTGATTGGGATTTCAACTCGACTTCCGCTTGAGACAAACCACTGAACCAATTTGAACGTTACAAACAGAGAGTGGAGCGTTACAAACATAGAATAGCTTTTATTTCCCTGAAAGGGACCCGTAGACTGACTGGAGGGTCACCTGTTTTAACCACTCTACAGTAGTGTGTCGTCTGTCAGTTGACACTAAAATGACATTACATAAGGGATGCTTAACGTTACAATTGGTATTGTCGTGACGTCAATGCCATGAATTACGAGAAGAATTATGCACTCTGTCGGCTACAGCACAGCATAACATATGAACTTAAAAAAGCAAAAAATAAACATTTGTTACACTTAATTTTGGTTTTATTTACTCTTGAAACAGAACACTCAGGGATCCTGTGAAAGTACATCAACTATATACAAGGTGAGACAAAACTCACTATACAGTTGCACACTTTTATTAATACAAAAAAAATTGAAACATAACAACATAGAATAAGCAATTTCTGTTAACTAAAGACATGAACTGAACACATTTTTATGTTAGTCTCCAACTTAAGTGTTCGAACTGTCAACCATCAGCATTAACACATGTGACATCTATCTTTCACAAAGAGGGATGTGTTTTTATTGATGTTTGTAAATGCCTGAGATACATACTCCCTAATGTCTTGCGCAATACGTGGATTTTTGGCATACACAAAGTCTTATATCATTCCCACGAGAAGAAATCCATGGGAATTAAGTCAGGGGATCGAGAGGGGCCATTCCACACTTCCCTGATGATCTATTCAATGATTCGGAAAAGTCTCATCAAGAAAATTGCACACCACAAAATGAGGTGCTGCTCCATCCTGTTATAGGTATAGTTCATCACAATCGGCATTTTGTTGCAAATGGGGTAGGGCAATTGTACTCAACATTTCAAGGTAGGATTGCCCTATTACAGTTGCATCAAAAAAGTAAGTGCCAAAGACACCTGAGGTTAAAATATCTCCCCACACATTAATGCCAGATTGCTTCAGTTGCTGTTCAATGGCCACATGAGGCTTAGTGTTGTCCCAGTAGACAGAATTATGTCTATTCACGTGTCCAGACAGATAGAATGTGGCTTCATTGGACCAAACATTGTGTTGCAGTAAATGGAGGATTTCGTTTACTTGGTTGAGCAACACTTCACAGAACTACAACTGGCAATCTGGGTCATCTTCAATCAAACCGTGTACTAAACGTGGAATGTACAGCCTAAAATTCACACTACTTAACATTCACAGCACTGATCTTTAACTTCTAATCTATCTAATTCTGCAGAAGCACAGTGGCTTGATTTTTTTTTTAACTCTGGGTAAAAAACTCTCCACAATTAATGCTTTGTTCTCTTCAATAGTCATTGTTAATGATCTTCCACTATGTGGTGGATCCAAGACAGATCCAGGAGCTTCCATTTTGTCTCACAATCTGTAAATTGCCAGGAGCATTGGCAGAGGAGTCTGATACTTTTGCTGCCATATTCGATGTACTTCCTCTGTATTTTCAAATTTCCAATACTGTTCCATCACAAATATTTTCTTGTCATAATTATGGGTATTTAAATCTGTAAAAACACTAATAACAATTAAAAAAAGACAACAACAGCATCCACACGATGATTCAATACATTCTCGTCAATATAGGTTTTAGTTTTCTGATGAATTATGACATTTAGTAACTTTTTAATTATTAATTTAATTTGAACATTTCTCTGTAAATTACTTTAACTCAGAACTATATACTTACCTTAGTTTTTGATCTATATGGCTGATAATAATTGATATATTCCTAAACATTTGCATTAAGTGTTTACCTGTGATGAAAAAAGAGCTTACAGAATTCTAGCACCTAAAATGTTTAGCGAATTCTTAATTAAAATAATGTGTACAGTTTAAGCCTCCACATAAAAAAATGGTTTTATATAAGCTGGTGAAAGTGCAAGGTTGAGCTACTGAAATAATACTTTTTTTTTTTTATCAAATGTGACTTATAAAAGAGTGGCTTTAAGATTTTTGACTTATTTCTCTGGATTGTAGAAAGTTTATATATTGACAGGACTAATGAACATACAACTGGAAAGTCTATCTCAGTGATGAAAAGATTTCATTAGAAACAATAATTTCAGTATTAGGAGTAATAAGTTTTCGCCATAAGTTTCATAAAAAGTTTAAACATGGGGAATAATTTATTGCATTCTATTACTTTAAACTATTGACAGTTAAGTATATGGATGTGATGGGCTTTTTTTCCTTCATGTGACTGAGACACTACTTTTTTAATAAGTAAATGGCCATCTATTGCTTCTTTTGTACTTGAATTTATTTTAACTCTAATCTATAAAACAACAACATAAAAGCCATATCAGTTGATGGTACCTCTATATCATTATTTCAGGAGTTAGTCTACAAAAAATGAATTTTAAGAAACAGTAAACATGATTAACATTTTCCATAAAGAAACAGAAAAAAACAATTATTTTAGGTTGTTTGATAAACAGACTCATACATGTTTTAATACCTAAGTTTTGTTTCTTATCAATATAAACAAAATTGAAATCTAACTTTTACAGCTGTCAGCAGTAAGCACTTGTCACCAAATTCTTTATACAAATAACAGTGAACTCCATATTCTGTTTATCATCACAATTGCCTGCACACTTTTTCCATTCTTCTAACACAGAAGAAACCTCTGTCACTATAAGCTGAGTTCCACACAATAGTTCATTAAGTTGGTGAAACAGTTTATCGCTTATTAACTGAGGATTCAACAATATTTTCTGTATTAGACCTTTATAAACAGTTAGTGTGACTTCGAGTTCTGGAAGACTGATTTTCTTCGTTAATGATATCTCACACTGTGCTCCACAGGTATAAACAGAAGGTTCTGCTAAGGTGACATTTGAAATATCCATTGATAACAGATATCGTTTGTGAATTTTAAATGATGGAGTCCACCCAAAAATCCATTTCCAGCTGCTAAAATGGTTTACCATATCAAACAAACCTGGAAAACCGGTTTCTGACGGATGAAGACTAAGAAAGCACATTTTGGAAACAGGAACCTACATAAAATATTCAAAATGTTATTCTTAAAATCAGTACTCCCATACATTAGTATTCATGGCAAAAATGGTCTTCACAAAAGATCATATAAAATTAATTCTAAATTTCAAAAGGTTCCCTTATAATAATTACCGTATAACTCCAAATGTCACAAAAACTCTAACTTGAAAACTAAGTTTCCTGCAAACTTAAGAAAACAAATAAAAACATTTAGAAACATAAGTGCATAGTTGTATGATGAAACTATAAAACTACACAATGCGATACAAAAACTTAAACCTATTCTTCACTTCTAACGAGATCTTAAATTTCCTTACTATAGCTATGCTATGCACTATTTAGTGATCATTACATGATGAACCTATTGTTACATTTTCAAAATTCACAAAAAAGTCGAATGTTTCCTACATACTAAATTCATTGGATCATAGTGTGTATTTCATTTGTTATATATAATCAATCATTCTAAAATAATGACTCTAGAAAGTATAGTGTATGTTACATTTTTTGTACATATATAAAAAGACAACAACTCACGTGATAAAAATCCTGATACTCTCTTGCTATTGCCTCTACAAGGTGTTCAACCGACACTTCAGAACAGATTTCTGTCAAATTTATTACATTTGCTTTGACACTTTCTGTTGCTTTACTTTCTATTCCATGCTACAATTGAATAAGAAAAATGTTAGTTCAAATCTTAATGGTGCAAAAATATATTGGCATACCATACCTGAAAGAGAAGCAATATTAATTGCAAATATTTCTTGAATATTGGAAAAACATGTCAACAGAACCAAGTTTAGACAGATAAAGTTGTTAATAAGGTAAATTTTATAAATCATGTTAACATGGTATGTCAATACATTAATTTTAAACACTACGCTGTATTGAGCTATTTGCCTATCTTAATCATGAAAACTGTCAATACAATATATCTTGAACTGTCACAAATTTAAGTGCATCATAAGTTAATTTTGAGTCATTAATTTTGTAATAATGCAAAGAGGGCATTAAATGTAATTAGTGAGATTACATGGAATACTGACATTTGTTTTACAAGTATGACTTGTATTTTATTAGAAAACCTGTTACCAACAAAGTCATAAACCCACAAATAAGTTGTTGCATAAACAGTTTAGAAAAACATGTTAGTAAAATCTGAAAGAGTCCCAAAGGCAACATTTAGGTAGGAATGCCCCACTTCCTTTGCTTAATAACACACATTTAATTCAGGAATATATATATATATATATTAGTTTTTGCTATTTGAACGGTTATTAAATAATATATGAAATCATCATAGCAAATGCTTTGAAACTAGACTGTTATTAACAGCATTAATACTGTAATTAATCCTACCAACTACTTCTGGTATTTCCCATGCATTTTATGAGTTCTTTCACCAAAGTATTGTGGTCATTTCTTTACAATGAATGAAGAAATAGGTAAAAACATAAATTATTCAACACATGCAATATGTGGCCTCAAATTGGTAAGTTGAGGATTATACATTTGATGTGGAGAAGAAAAAAAAAGCTATTTGTAATCAAATTTTGGGACTATTTACATAAATTTTAACTTTAAACATGATACTGTAATTTTCCAATAAATGTCAGTGAAACGTTTTACATTTTTATGTGCAGGTCTACTTTCCTTATTATCGATAAAATACAGGCACAATAGGGAAAGTGGAAAGACAAGTTAATAGAATTACGTGTTGTTTAAAAAGTTAAGTAATGATGAGATAAACTTAAATACTCAGACATATTTTCTCTAGAGTGTTGGAGTAGAGTAATTCAATTCTTCAAAATTTACATGAAAAATCTCTGAATGGTAGAATTATAAGGCTACAAATAATAACACACTGATGTACAAAATACACTCTGAAAACACCAAAGGATATTTAACTGACCGTATCTTTGTTAAGAACACTATGCAGAAGTGTTCTGTCTACATTTACAAGGACTGTACAATGATGATATGAATTATTCCTACCAAGTTTTGAAGCTGTGCCTGATATCTGTTAAAATAAGTAAAGGTTTCAAGCACAAAAGAACTGTTACTTACTCTTGTGTTTAATATTACCTAAGGGGATAATTTAAAAATGAATAACATTCCCCTATACAAAAATGACAAAAACTATATCAACACCAGTTTTATAAATACAGTTAACTTTATATAATTCTTTAAAGAACGTCTAATAATAATAGAGTTAGCAAACACACGTATGTATCTCTTTCTAGAAAGTTTATATCAAAATCTCGTAATTAGGCTATAGGTTTAGTGTCATTTTTTTTAATCAATACTAGTGTTCTAGTGGAAGCAAAATTTGTAACTAAATATTAAAATATTTTTTCATAATATTCTTGTTTCATGGTAATAGATGTTATCAAAGAATCATTCTGCAGCCACATTTATAAACAAATTTAGATGCATTGTAGAAACAGGTATATTACATTGTAAATTATCTTGTGGGACATTTATTTGATGTCTAAAACAATAGAATATTTGTCAACCAAGTACACAACTTCTAATTCATCCTAGAAAAGGATACTTTAAAATCCTTGTTTAAAAGTATATCTTCTCTGTGAGAAATGCATACATCTAGGTTCCATGTTTTTCTTAAAGCTGAACATATGATACCTAAGTTAGTTTTTCTGTTGTACTTTGATCTTGGCGACAAAAAGGAACAGTTCAAATTCCCCATATCGTGATAAACAGTGCCACCACCACTGTTTCTTCTTGCTACAGCAACTCCATTTCTCTCGCAGGTACTAATACTGCACTCAGTCCATGGATTTTGGTGGCGGCCAATTACTACTGCTCTTTCATTACACCACATAAGCAGTACACCACCAATTGCTGAAAAATCTACATTTTGATAAAACCAGTCTTCAAGTGCAAGATTGGTAAAAATGTTGTTTGATTTTGAAAAGATTACTTGATACTGTGACAAACCATCATCAGATGATTTTAGCCTAAAATTATTGGTAGTGGTATTCATCTTTCTCATGGCTCTATACATCTTATCATGTAAGCCAGCACGTAACATTTTATATAACTTCTGAACACACTGAAGTGAAATTAAAATAAACTCAGCTTAAGTCTAAACTTGGTAATAGTACTAGTAGATAACAACATAGTTACAGAATTCTATGCCCATTCTAGAAATATTTGGTTTTGTTTAAAATGTTGTGTTCATGTGGTATTCCAATTTTTTTTTGTTCCTTTTAGTTCTTTATCACTAATATTATAATACAAATTACTAATCTAATTCATACTTATCTAATTTACTGTTTCTTACAAATAAAATAATTATAAACGTTTTGTTTTTTTATATGTTAATAGAGTTGTCACTACTACTACTTTTTTCTTTGTCACAAAACAACTGGTCAAAAAACAACAAAGTTAAAACTGTCTAAAGAGTAAGCTATTTAAGTGTCTAAGGATTAATGTAGCCATCATCCTAAACGTTTAGACTTAACTTATCACTAAACCAAAACATGAACACATTTACTATATTACTACTAGTATTAATAGTACTAGTTGTAACACTAACAGTACTATATTACTGTTATGACACTGACAGACTGGTCAGTATTAATGATAAAAGGACTAGTTTCCCATACTCAAATGGATTAAAACTAAATATTGTACTTATAAATAAAAGTGGATAGTAATAGTAATAACGACGTTTAACAGAAATTATTAATATTAACAGATATCAGGTTAAAGCATTTTTACACCAAAAGGTGCTTAGATTAAATTAAGAATGTAAAATGTCATAAAATTTAACTAAAAAAGATCCAAATTCTTAAAACTTAAGAGAATTTTTTTAAAACTGATAAACCTAACGAACACGCTTTCAGAAGCAGACTAAAGATTTAATTTGATCTTGAATGTCCCCTAGTGATAGTTTATGAAATTAATGATACTTATGAAAAATATTCATAAAAACCATACACTTAAAATTGGTTAAAAATACTATTTCTTATTGTCATGATATTTTTTTATTCGCGTAAAATTAATTATCATATAAACATACAGGAACTCTATCGTCCACGAGTATGTGTTGAAGGTGACTCAGCTCTTTATATCATGGAACATTTATGAGTTTAAGCCTCCCAATATAAAATACAGAACTGTATTGTACTCTAGTTGTTGGCTTTTAGCGTAAAGCTCCACAAGGAGCTACCTGCGTTCTATCCACCACGGATTTTAGCATTGTAAGTCTGAAAATCTAGCAAAAAGCCTTTTCATTTAACTATATAATCCAGGAAGTTCGTATAATATCAAATTCACTGTTGAATTTTTCTTTTTAGGCTCGTAACTATATACACATTATGATATTAATAATGGCTGGAGACGGCTTGAATGGGTAATGAAGAAAAACTTTAATATAACAGCAAATGTACAACGTTTCGACAAGGTTTTGTCATCATCACCTGAGACGTTCGTTGTTATAGCGTTTGTTATAGCGCGACTGTTGAAATTAAATGTATCTTAAAGTTGTATTCGGAAAGAATAAACTAGTTTTATTAAGTAAGGACTTGTGTCGCTAAGGTTTAATCGGAACGAAGTTACGGAAAATCAACCAACGAACAGAGACGTAACAATATGATAAAACACATTGCACATTACTTAATATTTAGCTGTAATTATTATGTACTTGAAAAAACCCAACTTTTTACAAACTTAACACATTATATATGTATATATATATATATATAAACTGTGATTGTTTAGCTGGAGTACTTTCAATTGTATTCAATTAATAAAATGGTTAAGTAACATATTAGCACCGTGTATGTAATTTTGTAATATTTGCTATAAGAAGTAGTAGTGATTTCAGATGGAATAACAACAATGTATATCATCAAAAACTACTGCTTTGATACAAAAAAATCAGTGAATTGTTAAGAGGTGACCTTTAACATTAGGTAAAAAGTTTCTTCTCTGTTAAGATTTAACAGTGACACAGCAGTATGTGTGCCAACTTAAAACGCTAGAAACCGGGTTTCGATACCCGTGGTGGGCAGAGCACAGATAGCCCATTCTGTAGCTTTGTGCTTGATTACAAACAAACTTGACAAGAAAAATTTATGCCATTTTAAACGGAATTTTATTTACGATCACTTCCAAAACTACTTTTGCACGCAATGTTTGATGTTTATGTCAGAATAAGCTGTGAAGTTGAAAGTTGTATTAATATTTATATACAAATTAAATTCGAAAAATGTGATATTAGGAGTACCGGAAAGTAATGCCGTCTTTTTCCTTATACAGCGAAATATTTCTTTTTAACGATAAGTATTTATTCTTTATTCAGTTAAAAAAAACCATTTTTATTAATGACAATGGTCCATCTTTTAATCAAGCTTTCATTTCCTAGTTAATAGAAGGAAGTTTCCTTTTGAGACAAAGAGTTCTGCGAGAGCAGTTTTGTTGTCATCAATATTTATAAAGGTTTCATCACTGAGAAAATGCTGTATAGATCTGAATAAATATTAATTTGAAGGGGCAATGTCTGAATGTCAGGAGAGTATGGAGGGTGAGGCAGGACTTTCCAATACAAATCTCTGATCTTGTTCTGAGTCATTCTTGCAAAACGTGGTCTCGCATTGTCATGCTGAAAAATGAACCCTTTTCTGTTGATCAATGCTGGACATTTCTTAATGACAGCCTGGTATAAACGGTCCAATTGTTGACAATAAAGGTCTGCAGTTATAGTCTGATTGAATTTCAATAACTTAAAATGAATTATGCCGATTCTGTCCCACCAAACGGACAATAAGACTTTCTGCGGGTGTAGACCTGGTTTGGCTGTCGGAATTGGGTTCAGACCAAGGCTAAGCCACTGATTCTTGCGTTTGGTGTTAACATAAATAACTCATTTCTTATTTCCTGTAACAATCCGATGAAGAAGCGGTTCCTGCTCATGTCTGGTTATCAGTGAATTGCAGATTGTTATGCGCTGGTCTTTCTTGTCATCTGACAGTTTGTGTCCATTGACCTTCCCGATCTGTTTAAAATGTTCTTGAATGCTGGACCAAGAAGAATTAAGTTTTCCTGACAACTGCTGGATGGTTTGACGGGAATTTGATTCAACCTCTGACCTCAAGAGTTCATTGTCCAACTCTAATGGTCTCCATGAACGATCGCAATCTGAGAGGTCAAAATTACAAAATCTGAACTACCGCTAGCATTTGCGGACACTCAAACCATCTTTATAAACCCCCACAAATGTTTTTGGTTGCATCATTTGCCTTGTTACCTTTATGAAACTCATAGAGCATGCAATGTCGAATGTGATTCTCGGTTGGAATGTGGTCGGTCATTTTTTCTGGTTAGAGGAAAACTATTTTTGTGAACAGAAAATTGATAAACAAGAAGGGTTTTTTGTTGTTGTTTTTTTTTGCCTGATAAATCAAATTCACCTGAAAAGAAATGAAAGCAGATAATTAGAAACGTTTGAATTTATGGTAATAAAAAATACATTACTTTCCGGTACGCCTAAAAAATTCTCAAACTTTTCTTTTTATATATTTGGAACAACATTTTTACCAACTTTTACGATATGGGATACATTTAACCTAAAATAATACCACTACAAATTCAATAAATTAATGTTTTTAAGTAGTTAACAATTAACATGTACCTAATTTGATAAACCAACACCAAACTGGTATTTAAAGATAAGTTTCAAATTTTCTAACCTTAATTCATGAGCTAACCAGCCCCAGATCAGTGATACATTTGGAGTATGCAACATCAAACAAACTTCAAATTTACAAATGATATATTTTAACGATAGCTGTGGATTAGGGATTATATTCTGTGAAAATAAATGTCCGTATTTTTGCTGTTGTTGTTTTACTATGAAGTTATTCAACATTCCCGTCCCTTCCTTATTCAATATTTTCAATTTTCTGACAAAAATAGATTGTTTTTCCTCCGTTGTATTTCCTGTTTTAAACATAGAAAGCAAATGTTTAACACTATGAGAACATCACAATGGACGACACTATCTATCTATCCTTGTAACTTTTAAATTAGGGGCGAAGGAGGTAAATTGAAAGTGGTTAGGTCCAAGGTTTATTTGACCGAGCGAATCGTGGGAATGTTCGCCACGTGCACACCCATTATGGCAGGGGTTTGGAAACTCTTTGGCTCTGGATTGAATTTTATGCATTCTCCTACTTTTCTTGAGAGTAATTTTTCTGATTTTGATGCATTTTTACTGGAAAATATTGAAATGTTGAGGAGAAGGCCGCTTCTTACGCTACTGTTTTCAAGTAACATAAATGCAGTCGGCATGATCTCATGTAATTAAGATGGGATATCTGTTGAAAGAAAGGTAATATAGAACAAATTGTTCCCAAAAAAGAATACAAAGAAAACTAGAAATGAAAAGAACATGGCTACTTTGAAAGTAAAAGCTGTTATTGTCTTGAATCATGAAGGCAGTGATTCAGATGTTAACGAAGATCATCTTGAAGCTCGTCCATTGTTTTCTCTGCTGAAATGTTTTGTTAAGGTTGTTTTATGTAGTTTATGTATTAATGCTTTTATTCAAATTAAGTAAGGTATATTGAAAAACTTTGGAAGCCTCACCACATCACACAGTTCATTTTGCTACATTTAGTCATGCTCTATCTAATGACTGTGCACCTTTAAAACAATCTTGCAATGAAGTTTCCATTGCATAAGACTGTCACGTCCAAATGATGCCACTCCTTCCTGCAAGATTTCCATAATCTATTTAGTATACGAGGACGACAGTTTCCCATCATCTGTTTCAACAGTCCGACCATATAGAAATCCATATTCACTGCGTCTGGTAACTTGAATGGAATATCTTCACATTGCATAGCATGAATACCCGTTTCATTCTACAGCTGCTCAAGATATGCGACAGTTGAATAGTAAATATGACTGGAAGTCTTATCTTGGTGAACCCACACCTGTTGGACTCATTTCCAAATAGATATCCTCTTTGATTATGTTGTGTACTGTTGCCTAAAGGTAAGTAGACAGGATTTGCAGTTGATATTTGTGTGTTCGTGTATTCTCACCTGTCATAAGATGTCGCATTTTGCTTACCATGTCTGGGTTACGACTTGTTGCATTTCTCTTTCTAAATGATCCTGGTTTTCCAAGTTGATTCATATTCCTTTGTTTTCCAATGCTATTAATTACAAGGAATACCCCCTGCCTTGGAACTTCTAAATCCACGATTTGAACACATCTTTCTGATAAATTTTCAGTCGCATCATATTTCCCATGAACGACAATGTTTGAATGCATTTTCGATAAATGCTGTTCCACCACGACTTTATATTGGCAGTGGTTGTTACACGACATACATATTCAAAATTGTTTTAGTATAACGTACTCGTCCCTTTATTTCTGATTATTTGTGCTGAAATGTGCAAGTTTCTGGCCAACTTTACAAAGCATTGTACTCTCGTTAAAATAGAACATTGACAAAATGTTTGAAAATTGGTTCAAAATCACTTTTAATTTTTGTGCTGGTTTTGGATTCTTCAGGCCTAAGACTCAACGATACCGTTTATAACTATCAAAAATGTGAAAGTAGTACACCAGATCCAACTATATGAAAATTTAACACCACAATTTAGGGATATTTGCCTGGTAAAGTTGTGAATTCAGGGTTATAAGTAAAATTGAATATTAAAGCCGCTCATTTAGGCGTACAGAACTTAACAAATGGGCCATTTGGTCCTTCAAATTTGTCCTTGTATCCCCACCCTTGAGAAGAGAGAAACTTTAAATTCGTCCTATAATTTTCATAAAACCACCAACTTCCCTCATAAAACTCATGTAAAGTGCCAGCTTCCATTAGTTCCGACGGTAACTCCTTCCATAAGCTAATCACCCTTAGAAAAAATAAAACTGTCGTAACTAGACTCTCTGATTTTACAAAATGCTAATCTTGTGTCCTCTGATCTTCACAATACAGAACAGAGAAATCAGAGGTCTGTATTCTATCGAACACCTGGAAAATCTTGTAAAGTTCAATAATATTACTTCTTACTCTTATCTCAAAAAAAAAAAAGAAGTAAAATAGTAAAGAAATCTTAGCCTATCTATATAAGTTAACCCATTCTCGGAATCATCCTAGCAGCCCTTGTCTGAACAATTTCCAATCACGTCTCCCTAAAGTCAGAACTGAAACTTGCTAGAAAATAAATAAAACAATCACACTAAACAGCTCTACTACTTTCGATACATATGACAATTTATGCATTGAATACTAGTTAAATATTGCGTATTACAAAAATTCAGAATAAATTGTGTTATTTTCATAAGAACTGCTCAATATTCGAATATGAGCATAACTGCGAATTTTTCGAACATGGACATAACTGTTTTCAGGTTCCTCGAAACTAATAATTTATGCAAAAAAATATGTATTCTTGTAACTAAAATTATTCTTGAAAATACTCGATAACTTTCATATTATATATCTTGGATTTATTTTACAGTTCCTCAGAAGAATTCAATTTATCAATCATTATGAGCAGAAAGAAAAGTTTTAATAAAAATGATAACATGCGTGTTCAAATTCTATAAACTGACCAACATTACAGAAACAAGAATTTGTAAGATCTCTCTGACAGAACCTTTATTTGTTGAAATATAAGATGGATAATTATTACATTAATCACTGAATGTACTTAAAAGGTATAATAATAGCTTTAATGGCAAATTTAGACTTTTAGTACAATATTTTTGAAGTCTAGTTATACATTTAATCCATGGGTCTATCACGTTTCTTCTCTGGATTGAGCTTGATCAAATCATCTATACGAAGAATAGTAATGGCAGCTTCTGTTGCAAACTTCAGTGACTTGATCTTGGAAATAGCAGGTTCTAGGACTCCAGCTTTCTTGTTGTCACAAACTGTACCCTCAAACAGGTTAAGACCCACCCTATCGAGAAAAGTACAGATACAAGATATACTCTTGAAACTGGTGAAGGTTACATCATATCTTTTCACTCAAGAGTTACATGAAAGTTTTTAGAGCAATCCAACTAAACATTTATAGTACACAGTTCAGAATTCCAAACACGGTTTAAATTTGACCTAGAAATATTTAATAAATAAATTGCAAAGTAATATTCAAAATTTACTTAGAGTAAGCAGCACAAATATCTATAATCATGGGCAGCAAATTTCTTATAACTATTATATACAAAACATTACAAAAAAAAAAAAAAACATACCTGCATACTGCAGTTCAGTAGATTTACGTTAAAGATAAATATACTACAGTGTTGCATTATCTGAAACATCTACATGTAAACAACACTACAATACACAGTCGGTCAACAATGTTCAGCTTTGATGTGTGCTGATTAAAGGCGAGAAGTCTTAATAATCCATTTAATCTCGTTAGTGTTTAATGAGAAACAAAAAAGCTGAATTTTTCTTGTTTTTAGTCAGCTTCAGTTTTTGGAATAAGAACTATTTTAACAGTAGAATTCCAAAGAGTAAGTGGTCTTTTTTGAATTATAATAAATAATTAAAAACAACATTTTATATTTACCCAATAAAAACTTTGTTATTTACAAGTTTCATTACCAGATGGCTCTCCACTCATGTAAATGCAACTTTAACCAACTTCTAAAATAAGTATTTGTCATGGAGGTGTGGTACAGTCTTGTCTTACACAACAACAACAAAAAAAAACAACAACAACAACAACATTCAAAGGACACTTTTTCTTTTTAACTAATTTTTACACTTAAATAGTATTTGAACTCAACATTCGGTACATATTTCATGTTATAGAAACAAACTATATTTGCTGAAATTAGGAAGCTTAAAAACATTGAAATTTATCTGTTTTGTGGATGTTAAACCAGCACTGTCCATCTTAAAAACGTTTTTTTTCACTTGCTTAGGAGTTTACTACTATATACCAACATTCTGCAAGATAAAGTAAACAAATCCCCAAAATGCTTTACACAGAATGTAAGCAGACACACCGAAGCTTTGAATGACTTCCAAACATAATTCCCAAGTATGTCATCATTAACATGTTTAATTTTTCTGTTTTTAGCCATGGCACAGCAGTTCATAAAATGGCTCAGAGTTTTTTTTTTCCAAGTATAAACTTTTAGCTCATAGCCCTGTCATCTCTTGACTGATTTGATATCTAATTACATTTTTGAACTCAGGAGGTCAAACCCTTTCAATTGATGTATTTGAACATGTCCAAAGTCTCATAGATTAATTTACTCTCATTCTGCCTAAAAGAATTTCAATTTGAGGATAAGCTGTTAGATATCTCTGATGAGCAATAAAATCAAATAGGGTATATGCATGCTCCATGCACTAAAATATCGCTAATAAAAAGGAGAAAAAAAGGCCTCAGATTAATTTACTCTAATCCTATCAAAAATAACTTCAAGTGCTGCAGCTATTGAAGATTCCCTCTTGTTTAAACTTATACAGAAAGAAAAGCTGAAATGCAGCAAGTTTTCAGGAATGAACATCATCTGTAAAAATATTACTTCTATGCTGTACCAAAGTGTAAAGAAGTTTTACTCTAGTCATGATAATTAGTGAAACTGCTAAATAAAGTTACGAAAAGTTTTATTGTCTATACAAAAAAAACTAAAAAAAAAACAACAACACTTATCAGTATAGGTTCCTAGTCTGTGTGTCAATTGGCATTCATCATAATTAAAAAGTTTCTCAGATTATTAAGTCTATTTTTCTTCAGTCTATATTATTCATACATATAGATGTAATATCAAGACTTCTTTAAGGTAAACTAGGTGCACTAAGGATATTACAAATGTATACATGAAGATATTAGCAAGTTAAATTTTTGCACTTCTGAAATCAAACAAATTTTAATAAAAAAATTATCTGTGATAAATATCTACTATCTTAATTCAAAATATTTTGAAAGAGGGTCAGCATGAAATAATAAAAGGAAAAACCCACCATTTTAAGTGAGTGTGTTCACTTTTTGTTTGACTGCTGTTATGATAGGCTCGTAGTTTTGCCACTAGATCCGTAGCATCTTTAGCAGCATTAACTGTCAGAGTTTTAGGAATAACTAGCAGAGACTTAGCATACTCAGCTATTGCTAGCTGTTCTCGGGAACTCTGGAATATGTGGAACAAATATTTCAAACACCTAATACATGTGAAAGATAAGTGACAGAATACAACTTGAAGACAATACGGAGTTCAACTTGGGGGTCGAAGGACCCAATTAGCTTGTTGAGTTGGGTTTTAACAACAAGACTCAACAAGAATATTGTTAAAACCCAACTCAACAAGCTACTCAGGTCCTTCAACCCCCAAGTGGAACTCCATAATATGAAAAAGACATTTACAGAGATAGTACCATGTGGTGTTGAGTTTATGATGAAACGGTTGTTTCAACACCAATCTTACCAGTACTTAAAAATACATCTCCAATCTTACATAAAGCATGTCTTTCTGGTACTTAGTATTTGAAATAACTGAAATGTTTAAGGTAATTTTGCTATATAATCTGAAAATGTTATGTTAAAAGTCTTCTAAACTGAATCTAAGAACCTTTTTTTATTTTACCAGTACACCTTAACACCAAGTTAATGTTGCCAAATCAATACTAAACAACTATTATCAGAAGATTACAGATTAAACTAGGACCAACATTCTCATTTCAGAAACTGAAATTTAAGTCCATTTCCATTAGATACTCCCATGTGTTTCAAGTCTTGCCTATATAGGTGGCTTTACAGCTACCACATACAAGACCTTTGAATGCAAGACTGAAGGTAAAAATTTCTTTTGTTCTAAAAAGCTACCGATTAATCAAGATCTACAACATCTAACAGCACAGACACATTTGAAAGGTAGAACTTTTTTTTTAGGCCTAAAAAATGGGTAAAGGTGTTTTAAGATATTTTGATTACTCAAATGATGATGTAGAAAGATGTATACACAATAACTTCATTTGTAATATGCACAGTGTCATTATATGACTTCAGGTTAATAATTACTGGGAACTAGGTTAATCAGCACCATACAATACTTAGAAAATTAATTAATTGGAACAACTTCTGTACATAGAGTAACTTGTATAAAATTATTATAATTTTGAGACATTAGATTTTGGGACTAAATGTAAAGAAAAAGCTGGATGGTTGGTTGGTGCGTGCGTCAGTACACTATTAGAAGCTTTCTTTGCTGAATAGTTTGCTATGGACTGCTCCTAATTTTTGTCTGAAGAACTACACACAGTCCGAAACATCGTCCCTAAATTCAAACAGAAGCAGACCATATGAAATTATTTAACACATCCAAGTTGTTTACATAATCCAGAATACTTGCTTGCACCCCCCATGTGGAAAGTGTAACCATACATGTTGTCTCCTAAAAACATGCTTGCCCCTTTTTTTGGATTCTAATGCCCTCTAAAAACTTTAAAATACTTAAAGCAATAAAGTACTGCTACAATTAAGAATAGGGTCTAATTTTTATACAACTCAGTTTAACGTCTCATATACTCAAGTAGATAGCTGCATGTTCCAAGTTTTCTGACACACAATTTTTAGTATTCATGCACTATTATTGTATGTACCTTCATTTTTCACTCACAAAAAAGTTACATATTTTATAAGCTTAGTAATATTTGGGTTTTCATTAATTTGTGATAAAAAAGTTTTATTATTATTTAGTACGGTAATAATCACGTGAGGACCTAACAAAATTTGACCAGGATTGCCGAGACATAGTTAACCCTATAATGCCAGTGTAGGGTCACTATGATCCCAATCTATACCTGGTGTTAATGACAAAAAATTTCAAGCTGGCATTCTATAATTAAAGTAAACTAGATAAAGGCTACAAAAATCAGGAGCCAATTTTTACATGGCCAAAATTAAAACTAAGCACCCAACAAGTTGAAATTACACACTACAAAATTGCCAATTATGCATTTATACCATGACCTACAGTTAAATCAGCTTTGAACAATAGCATTTAATGCAATTCCATCATTAATAGCAATTTAAAATTTTTTTTTGTATGAAATAATAACAAGAAAAATGCTTTTTAGACAGTCTGGCCAACAGGCACCAATTGCAAAGCAACACGAAACAAATTAAATCATATCTAAGTCAAAAGTTATAAATCTGATAACAATGACCTAGACTTGATTTTTACTAAATTTAGAAATCCAGACTTTGATTATGCAGTGATTATACAGTCCTAGGAAAATTATGCAAAATGATACACTACACAAAAAAGATTAAACTCTGAACCCTGAAAAATCACCACAAAATTTTACATGATACAAGTTTCATATAAGATTATAAAAGGAAAATGTAATTTCTGTATTGTATTCAGATAAAATCTACTAACATTGTTTTAATAAGCAAGTTGAAAAATTCAACAGTTACAACAATACAAGTATATTAAAATTTGATATAAACATATAAATAAAACATTAAACACAGCACATTTAACTACAAATATTCAGGTACAGAAGATTGGTAGTGACTACAACACTTCTTACGCAAGTTGACTTTCAACATTAAATCTTCAGCCCACTACATTTACTTAAATGACAGAGGTTTTAACCAGACTTAACACATTCTCTTTGAAAGTTGTTTTTACTACAGTTATATAAATTATATGTGAAACAATTCACTTACTAAAGATGTAGCAAAGTTTTCTAGAAAAATTGACAAAGCTGTCTCGACAGCTCCTCCACCGGGAACAACACTCTTCGACTCCATCACATGCTTCACAACACACAGGGAATCATGAATGGATCTTTCCATCTCATCCACAAAAATATCATTTGCTCCTCTTAAAATGATGGAACTAGCAGTGTGAGCTTTTGGTCTAAAGAAAGAAGATATTATACCTTCAAAATTAAATTTAAATAAACAATAAAATAGTAAATAACTCAACAAAAATAGATCATTTGGCAACAAACATTCTTAAATGCAATAGTTTAAAAATAATTTGTACATCCTGAAACCATACATAATTCTTTAGTCTGGTAAACAAATCTTTTACATATGAATAGAAACAGATTTATCGCATATCAAAAGTACAGAATTGAAAGACTTTATAGAAGTACTGCTAAATTTACATCACATCATTACCGTAAACCAGTTTTCTATACTTATCCAAAGTTTGAAACTTACTGCCACTCACTGAATTTTAATTTATCACACACACACACAACAGTGTTCAATGCCATTACAAGTGATCTTTGTGGGCTTAAAGCCAAAATTTCAGTTCAGTATCATACATCTTACTTGGTGTAAATAGAAATAAAAAAAAATTCCATATGTTCACTTCACCTGAACAATACTCTATACATTCTTTCTTTTTATAATAGTTACTAATTCAAACGTAACACAGTACATGTTCATCCTATCATTATATATGCAACTTGTGGTTATATCCAACATTTCATGTACGTATGAAATTCTCCACAATTTACAACACTGCTCGCTAAGAAAATTATCAGCATCTTAGTATATTTATACTAAAATAACTTGCCCTTTTAAAAGAATTAGTTCATCATCACAGATCCTCTCTAGCACAACCTCCTCAGCTTCACCCAACATTGTAGCATCAAAAGTCTCCTCACCATCCATGTTTGCTAAAGACTGCAGTAGATGAGCTAGAAAAAATAATCAGAATCTATCAGGCTTGCAGAGTTCCAGCATTTCACAAAAACCACAAGCAATGCAACTCTCATAATCAATATTTCTCCAAATTCTGGTTAGGCCACTACTTTCAAGTTATGAATAACAGAGAATGAACATAGCTTAGGTAGGAACAAATTCTAGATATGTATAATATTCATTGTTTTTAAAGCAATCTTTTTATACCATAATTTATAGTTGAATAACTTGACACATTAATCAAACTGTATTTACATTATTTGAGTGATTTGTATCATTCTGTAACTCAAAATATAAACCAACCTCCAGTAGCTTTGGCTATTCTCTTCAGATCAATCTTTTTAACCCTACGAACTGCCATGGCTCCACATTCAACAAAATACTTTAAACACAAGTCATCAATTCCTCCAGAGGTTAAAATGACATTAGCTCCCGCAGCCAAAATCTTTTCTATTCTTTCCTTGATAATATCACTCTCCCTAAAATATGACAAAAAGCATTATCTCAGCAGCAGCAGTAGTCTTGAGTTCTTAACTACTACAGTTACTACACTTCACATTGAAAACATACAAAACAACCGTACTTAAGTAACAGGTGCCCTTACTTATAACAAATCACTGTTTTAAAAGAGGAACCCAGAAGTTCTGCTCTTGGAGATATCAATCTATTCGTGTAAAACTTCCCAACATCTTAATATATTAACACAAAACTTTTTTTCAAAATTTAAATTCATTCTGTGTATTATATTTTTAAAACCCATCATGTTATGCTATGCAATTATTACATTTCACATGAATGAATATTATAGTAAACAAAACGTCTGTCTACTAAAAAAACTTTTTCTGCTCTTAACTCATATTTCCAAGTGTGTCGAGTTCAAATATATTAATTATATCATGGTATATGGGTATAGAAAGTATAATTATTAAAGCAAAACGCACACGTTTTTATTTTCTTTAAAATAAAATAGGAAAGACCTTATGCACAAAATTTAAGAACTTGCATACAATACTAAAGGAGTAAAATTTTTTAGAAAACTTCATAAAGTAACCTTGACAGCTTCTCCACCAGGAACAACAGTCTTAGAGTCCATCACGTGTTTAAGAACAAGCAGATACTCATGAATGAATCTTTTCATCTCATCCACTAAAAATTATTTCCTCCCCTCAAAATGAACCGATAGGTTTATATTCTGTTATTTACCAACAGATGGTGGGCAGGCATCCAATGATTGGAGAATTGCTAGTGTTACTTCAAAGAGGGTTGTAACAGTTGCCCAGCAAATTATAAATCAGTTAAGTCTTATTTGTGCTGTGGGAAAAATTCTAGAGTTTGACAAAAGAAGCTTTGCAAAATCATCTAGTAAAATATGAAATCATAAAACCAGCATGTATTCACTAGAAGGAAATCTTCTCTTACTGATCTGTTAATGTTTTTAAAGATGTTATCTGGAAAATAAAAAGGAATGGGCTTGCAGTGTTGCTTCTAGAATTTTTCTCAAGTGGGCCAAATCACCCCCCACCCTGGCTTCCAGAAAGTGGGCCAACCATGTAATGAAGTAGGTATCAACTTTGCGAGTCATTAAAGCATAACATGATCAAGTAAATTTCATTTGAAGAAACAGTAAAACGAATCATTGCAATTTGTTTCATTTGTGTATGTACTGAAAATATTACACATTCACTGACAAAAAAAAACTTACATTACAGTTGTCTTCTCTCAGCCTTTTTCCCTTATTTATTTCTATTTTTGCATCATTCCAATGGTAAAAAAAAAAACTAATTTTTTTTTTTGAAAATTAATAGTTTCTTGAATGACTTCATATCTTTCGTTTTTCTGCCACTTTCAATCATTGATATGCCACAATCTCAAGGGAATCTCCCACAAAACCAAATGATGTCATAACGCAGCCAATTACATTATTCTTTTGCATATCCAAATGAGCTAATTGCTGTTCAGAATTTTCCGGTTACGATCACGATCTATTGTTATGAAGTCATTCATAATACGTTTTGAGGGGCAGACCCACACGATATAAAACAAATAGAAATGAAATCAGAATATAAGCTTTACAAACCTTTTTCTGATAGCTTCTAATTTGCCTGGGTCTGTTATCAACACGTGAATGCCAAGGTGTAACTTCACCTTCTGAAGGCCAAAATCTAAACAAGCTACTTTAGCTCCAGTAACCTTCTTCGGCATAGCTAAAACCAAATAAAATAAATATAATAATAAAGAACACTAATACTAACACTATAAATAACTTTAAACCTGAGAAATACAAAGGTAAGAACTTCTCCCATCTACTTGGAGGGTTTGCACATTGAAGAAAGTGAGAGATTTAAGGCCTTTACCATAAATATTTTTAGGGCTAACACTCAGATTTCATATGCTATATAGCTTTTCAAGCACCCATATGGATCCTATGCTTAAAAATATATTTTTATGAATGTTACACTGTTTTTAAAAAATATTTTTAAATGGCCTGAATATAAGGTTGTAAGCCAAACTCCACTTAATAATTATAATAAAAACACCCATTGAAAAAAAATAATAAAAAACTGGGTTTTTAGTAAGTTTAGTAGTTCAAGTACCAAACTAGACAGATACATTTAATAATATAATAATGATTTTCAAAGACATCTGTAAATTAAAAACACAGCATGGAGTTTTTTTTTCAGCAGATGTAAAAGACTGGTAATTTAAATCTCAGAAAATGCCCTTTTTGATTTTGTAAAGTAATAATTCACTGACTGAAAACAAATGTAACTAATAAGGTTGCAAACATAAAAACAAATCCTACTTCTCATAAAGAACAACTGTAATTTTTGCACAACTATAAATTTTAGGTCAAAATAAAACTAATTTTTCTTAAATATATAAAATTCAAGAATAACTAGCTAGTAATAAATTTCATCATGAGTCTAAATCCAAGTGTAATACAATAACTTTTACTGCTATTGATGATCTTGAGCCACTCGGATCACATTATGAACTAATAGTTTTCAAAATCCTTCTAATCAACAATTGGAAGCAAAATCATTAAACCACCCTATTTTTTTTTGTCTCTAATGAAAGTTTTCTACTCACATCACTTGCTTTGATTGAATCATTTTTATAATGTATTCATAATAATATAGTAAAAACTTGGTCAAAATTTAAGAAAAAGGAAGCAGTTTTATCAGTAATTTTATACTGCTTTATTACATCCTGGCTCTGAAGAGCATAGATATATATTTGTGTTTTCTCATAATTCTGAAGACTAGACAATTTCCCCAACCTGGCTGGGGCTGTGTTATAGTAGAAAAGTGTCTAGACGTTCAAACTATATTCTTATTTGAGACTTGTCCAACCTGGCTGGGGCTGTGTTATAGTAGAAAAGTGTCTAGACGTTCAAACTATATTCTTATTTGAGACTTGTCCAACCTGGCTGGGGCTGTGTTATAGTATGTTATAGTAGGAAAGTGTCTAGACGTTCAAACTATATTCTTATTTGAGACTTGTGCCCCAGCCAGGTTGGACAAGTCTCAAATAAGATTATAGTTTGAATGTATAAAAACGCTTTGAAGAATACTTTTACCAAACTATTTGGTGTAATCTAGCTCCTTGGAGGCTGGAGCTGGTGGATGGTTTGAGGATGAGAGTTCTATTATATACTGACCTATGTTGATTTAGTCTTCTAGGCCTATACATTAATGTTATATGCCCTCTAGCTAACAAACAAATTATAACAACATTAAAAATATAGCTTACAACACTGGAAATACTCAGAACTCATCACAAAAGCAAATCAGCTCAGCAAGTCAAAACTACTAAAGAATAAATTCAATGATATAACTGAAAATAAACAACATACCTTTAAATGAAACAAACAAATCAAAAAAGCTAATGACAACAAAGCTGTTTCTTTTAAATATTAAGGCCAGCAGTTGATTAACTTATTGGAAGTCAAACTATGGGCCACCAAAGAACTGCACTGAATGTTGTTGTGTATCCTATACAGTGCAAGTTCGTACAGGCTAACTTGCTACAAACCAATATTGACTACATTATGACTTCTAACACAATAATACAAACATTTAGAATGTTATTAAAAATAAAATAAGACATCTAGAAACATCATACATTTTAGTTTTATAAGCATTCACAATCTTTGACAACACTGAAGAGAGCATATCTCTAGAGATATGACATTTTATTGGTTATGTGAATTTTTAGAATCTGAGATATCATTTCACAGTTTGTTCCTCATTTTATTTATATCGACACCAATAAAAATAAATTATTTTCTTTCTAAAAACTATTAGTATTAATTAGTAGAAGACCTGCACTAGCAACTTGAAATGTCGTCTCCAAGCTATTTGAAGGTTGAAATGCTCATAACACTATCCCAAATGATTATGTAGTAGATGTAGTTTATTACAAGTATTAAAGTAATAGACTTAAAATGATATAAAAAAAATTAATATAATTACCTTGAGAAGCCACAGTACAATTTAAAGCATAACCATGGACTAAGATGCTTTCTCTTGTACTCCGTCCATGAGCCTTCAGAATGTTCACAGCTTTAATTGGATACCTGAAACCACCTTTACCATCCGAGAGTTTAATGGCTGTTGCTGCATCAACAACCATGTTAGCAAAAAAGTCTGCATCTCTAAGTGAACATTAAGGATGATATGCATAGTACTGCAAAAATAAAACCCTAACATCACAAGCAAATACAAGTGTACATATTAATTTAAACAATCTCCAAACTTTACATTATTCATTAACAACAGTATCATAAATTCATAATGTTTTGTCAGCTAATACTTTTTGTTTGTTTTGAATTTTGCACAAAGCTACACGACGGCTATCTGTGCTACCCATCCTTAATTTAGCAGTGTATAACTAGAGAGACGGCAACTAGTCATCACCAACCACCTCCAACTCTTGGTCTACTCTTTTACCAACGAATAGTGGGATTGACCATCACCCCCACAGCTGAAAGGACAAGATGTTTGGTGGGATGGGGATTCAAACCTGAGACCCGCGGATTGCGAGTTGAGCATCCTAACAACCTGGCCATACCGGGGCTAATATTTTTTTTTTATCCCATGAAAAATATTCATTAGCCGATTTTGTTTCCCTAGTGAAAAATATTAAACACCTTGTCTATACTAAATTTTAACAATTAAAAAGATATCAGAAAAACCTATTAATGAAAGTATCATAAGAGTATACAGTATACTTCTTATTATTTAACACAGATTGTATAGAAAAAAATTTATTCTTATTTAAATGGATTTATTATAACTGGCTATATTCTTTTAAAACATCCTAGTAAGTCAATTAATGGATGAGGAAGTTAGCTAGATGTTCTTCCACAATTCAACTATAGTTCAAATATAATTCAAAGTAAACTTGACATAATAGCAAGATCTTGAATCTGGAAAAGTTACAAAGTGATGAAGTAGCCCTATAAATAAAAATTATGGCAGTGCTGTCACATTTTTAAAAGAGCAAAAGAAAAGTGGTCCAATTTTACTAGTTTCCCCAAAATGGATGACTTTGACTATTGTATGATAACATCTGTATGATCAACTTTTAAAATAACTTAAATAAAACAAAGAAGGCCTACTTCAATTATAGTCGAATAACACCTAATAAAATAAGTAATAAATTGTAAAATAATGTTCTTTAATATAGCATTATAAAGCTAATGTTTCTGACCAACACAAGTTTAAATCCATATAGATTTTATAAATTACAAATTAAAAAGTTTATGCATCAAAAATTTTAATATTAATTCTATTAAGTTTATTAAAGGAATAAAAGTTTTTGTACACTTGTAGCATCCAAATATAATAACTTATTTTAGTCAACACAATTTCACCAAAAAACTATCTGAATTATTTTTTTTACCAGTACAGGAATGTTTTTCAACTTTAATGTTTGGTTCAACTGATTATTTTGCATTTTGCCAACATTTCAATTTGTCTCGCATGTTAATTCTATTTCTCAGAAATTATTTAAACTTTTATGCTTAAAAAAATTAAAACAACTAATTAAAATTTCTTTAGAAATCCCTCAATATGCCATGTAACATATATAGGTTATATGTAAAGCTCCATTTTATATTTACCAAAATTGTGTGAAAAAAAATATATATATATATTTCTACTATTCACACACTTTCTATTTCTTTCCCCTTTTTTGACTTACTTAGTAAACCTCCAAAACATCAAATTTTCAACTGAACAAAACATAGTATTTGGAATCAACCACATGGAAGACCACATGAAACTAACAACTATTAATCAAGTTTGTGTAAAATGTACTTCACATATACCAATATGATTCATGGCAAGTCGATACTAAATTTCTCTCACATAAAGTCAGCTAACTCTTGTTGAAGAACATACACTAGTTCAGTAATGGAGTTCTGTATATAAACTATTGATAAACACTAGAATACTTTTATTGTACAGATGTGTTAATATAAAACGAGACATAGTAATTGTCAATATGAAAACAATAATTCAGAATCTTTATTAATTAAGTCTTTATACTTGTTTGTATTTTAATCTTTGATTATTTGCCTTCATTTCTACATGTTCATACAGTTTTCAGCTCTGGTTTTATAAAAATATAAGGATGCTAATGTACCAGAACATGCAAGATGAGCTGTCTTAAAAGCATATATAAATATCATTGTTGATATAGATTAAAGGAACGTTAAAGACTTTAGCTTATGTTGACTGCACTTACACTTTCCTTTAATGTTTCTGTTTCATACTCTGACTTTTATACATAGTAAAAGTTAAATGCAAATATAACCTAATGTACAGTAGTGCAACAAAATATATATAATATCTAAAGAAAGTCATTATGACTTCTTCACTTGAAAACAAACTTGCCGTCATGCAGCATTCTGAAAGTTTCATGCTATTACCTTTCAATTCGTCACTCAAACATTGTTTGTTCTGGAATAGTGTTTTGGAATAGTAATTGCATGAGAGCAAATAAAAAATTCTAGATTATGGGTACAAAAAAGTTGATCTTTTGTAACCATAATTTAACTATTCTGGTGAATGGGTTGGTTTTTGGCCAAAAAATCATCATTAAAATATGTTAATTCTTAAGTAACAATATCAACAATAACAGTTAAAATACACAAGTATTCAATTCTGTAGTTCAGTGAAAAATTCCATAAAAATAATTGCATTTTGTAACTAAACACCCATATCCTTATACATCATTAGTCACATTAAATACTGTGACTCCAACTAGGTGTAATCTATTACAACTGTAAAATTCTCTCTAAAGTTCTTATACTCAATCTTAATTGAAAACTTTTTCTATTTAACAAGAAGTACAAAGTGCAGTCTAAACAACCATTTTTTGATAACTTCCTGTTGTTATAAATTATCCTCTTCTTATGTATCTATATACAGCATAAGCCTGTCTACAAGGACCATTAACTAACTACAATACTTAATTCTTTTGATCATAATCACTATTACCAATGTTACAGGTTCCACAGGATGTTTAATCCTGTTCTGCATCAATCCACATAAAGAGACACTTGGAGAGTAAAGAACTAGTTAAAAACATCAATACCTTCTGATCAAAGCAAAGTAAACTAAAAATAACTTAGAAACTATTACTAGTATCCCTGAAAGTCACCTGTTTTAGCCACTTGCAATACAGTAGTGTGTCTGTCAGTCAGTCAATAGACACTAAAATGACATTACATAAGGGATGCTTAACATTGCAATTTGTACTGTTGTGATATCAGTAAAATGTGTGCATGCCATGAATCACAAGAATTATACACTCTGTAGGCTACAACACAGCATGACATATGGACTACAAAAGCAAGAAATAAATATATTTATTACTCTTAACTTTGATTTTATTTACTTTTTGAAACTGAACACTTTTTGGGGACCCTGTTGAAGTACATCTAGTTATGTAGCATATACTTTATTTTCATAAAAGCTTTGTTACCATTCACAGCCTGGTGAACTTTTGTAGCCTTTAACTTTGTTCTGAGCTTTAATTTTCTAATGCTGCTAACCACATAACTATTAAGTGCCATTCAACCCCATCTTTAAATCAACATATATTAGAATGTTTTATTTTCCTTATTATCAACAATACCAAACTAATATGCAAAATGCAGAGGATACGATCCAATAAGTTTTGACGACATTGCTGTTTTGGCTACATTCACCATACATTCTCGGCCCAATTCATCCACATTTATAGTAAGATGTTCTTGTATATATTTACAGGCTTCCCTGAAAGAAACATATGTTACTTATTCTTTTACAGAAGTTCTAACGTTTCAAAAACTGTGAAATATTTATATTCCTCCCTTATTCCTCACAAGTAATTCTCTCAAATTTATTTTACAATCACTGAAAGAATATTCAAAATAAAGAACATGAATTCTCAAAGCAGATGGTGTCAAAGTTAAAAAAATCAAAGGATAAAATGTTTGTAGATTAAGAAAATTTGTTAAACACTATTAACTTCAGGAGTCCTGATAATTTCATCCTCTTTGTCACTGATGAAGTTTATACATACTTTGTAACCACTTAAAACATTACACTTAAACAATCATTGGCTTGCCACACTTATGATGCAAACCATTTTTAGTGTTCCCGAGTGAATAAAAATCTATAAGCACAAAATCAATAAATCACATCATAGAAACTCCTGCTTAATTAGTATATTTCTTTCTTCCCTTTCTGTTCATATAACAGTGTAGAAATTTTGACAACCTTAGTAAGCCTAAGGAGGAAACACTGCATCCCCCTTGAAACATCGACGTGAATGGACACCCAATAATAAAAATAATAGTTCAAATATAATAAAGTAATGGCTTGATAAATTAGAAAACAATATTTTTAATATCTTCTTCTAAGCATTTTTTTTTAATGGAATCTAATTTTATGATAATAGATTAAAGCCATTCCATGATGGTCAAACACAGAAAATATCTATAAATCCCAGAAATGTTTCACAAAACTGATAAAAAAAAGTTCAGTACTTCAGTTTTTCTTTTATCTTTTGCAACTTTATTATTAGCAAAGAAAACTAATTTCAATTGTTTATAAATATATATTTAAAAGAAAATTCCAATCTCTAAGCTAAGATCTCACATTTTTATGATGCCAAATATTTCAAGTTTAGATAACAAATCTTTTAGTTCCTAAAAGCTGTATAGTTCAGTTTCTTTAACAATCACGACAAATAATGTGCATTTTTCCCAGGGAGAATCTGTACATAATAATAACCTTAATATTCCTACCATTCTCCTTATATCTATTTGTTTGTTTTTGAATTTCGCACAAATCTACACGAGGGCTATCTACGCTAGCCGTCCCTAATTTAGCAGTGTAAAACTAGAGGGAAGGCAGCTAGTCATCACCACCCACCCCCAACTCTTGGGCTACTCTTTTACCAACAAATAGTGGGATTGACCATCACATTATAATGTCCCCACGGCTGAAAAGCATGTTTGGTAGGACAGGGATTCAAACTCGCGACCCACAGCTTGCAAGTCGAGTGCCCTAACCACCTGGCCATGCCAGGCCATCTCCTCATATCTATTTAGATTAACATGCTACTCAAATATAAATAAAATACAGTATAAAACAGATAAAATATTTTAATTACATAAATGGTCCTAGCCTTAAAATGCACAGTCCACTTACTTGCAAGCAAGCCGGTAGCCACTAATGATAGAAGTAGGGTGAATCTTACACTTAACTAACTCATCAGCATTTTTCAAAAGTTCAGCTGCTATGATAACCTAGTAAAGACACATTTTTTAAGAAAGAAAAATATAAAAAAATCAGTATAATCTGACCTTACAACTTTCTTACACAATATTAACATCACATCTTAAAACACAAATTTACATTGTTACATTTGTGATCCAATTCCAATATTTAAGATAATATAAACATTTCCTGTGAGATTTAAAAAATGAAAAAGAATACTTTAAACAACTTTAAAACATTTGTTATATTAATTTTAAAGCACAATTGATAAAACTGAGGACTATGTTGAACCCACCATGAATTTCCCAGTAACTGTGTGATAATCAGATGTACCATTTCAAGTATAAAATTCATAAAAGTCAACGAACTAAGGCTCTGTGTTTACATTTATAATATTCTAGAAACAGATTCCTGCATAGTTAAGAACAATGACTTGGTGCAAACAATAAAATTTCTAATATTTCTTGCTATAGCTTCCAAGTATGAAGTAAAAATCTCCATTTACTGACTTGTACTTCTCAGAACCCTGTGATGGAGTAAAATGCATCATGCTGTAACAATTCTGATTAAATTCATGGTTCTTTCTTTCTGGTAATATCTTTGTTAATCCAGTGATGATTTTATCAACATCTCCTACTTAAGATAGTAACTCTTCCAATGTAGTATAGTTCTAATATTCAAATTCACTGGATTTGTACATACAATATCATTTGAGAGAACCTAATTATATACAAGGAGAAATTATAAATAACTACTTCCAGTTAAATTCAAGCCTACACCTGATTTGGAACACTCACCACAGATGTTGTTCCATCACCAACTTCCTCATCTTGAAGTTGTGCAAGTTCCACTAGGACTGTAGCTGCTGGATGTTCCACTTCAAGAAGCTTTAGTATAGTCGCTCCATCATTCGTTACTGTGACATCCTGGTAATTAAACATTTGAAAACACAAGTAGGTATAAATATTTTCTTACATAGCACCATAAAAATAACTCCAAGTACAAGTGTCTAGAGAAAAGCACAAATAAACATATACTTCTAACAATTTTAATGAGACAGTGAAAACTTTTTCTTCACTTGTTTATCATGAGCTTTTAATTATTTCAGATACTAGCAATACTTTCAGTTTCTAGTTTTAATTTTTTTGATTTACTGAACTATTATATATGTACAATATTTGCAAACATTTGATTTGCAAAATTCTGAGGCGATTTTAATGACAGATTACAATTAAAACATAACTAGTTAATAAACTTGCTAGACCTAAAGCTTGGAAGATTTCGGGTTTCTGTAAAATAAGACACAGTGAGTCCGTGTTTGTAATAAGGAAGAAAATCCAGTAAGAAATAAAATGACAGAATGTACAAGTACACAGTGTTTGGAGGAAAGCATAGCACACTTATAAACCGTATCACAAGATCAAGAAGATACTTTGCATGACTTAAAATCAAAGAAGATTGTAAATATAGCATACAGATTTCAGTTTATAAAATAACTTGGCAGCTAAATTTCATGAAAGAAAGAAATTTAGTGAAATCTAAACACACAAGTACACAATAACCTAAATAGTTGAATACTAGGACTTATGGTAAGGTTGTGATGATCAGCTATCAACTGTTGTTGTGGTTCATAGCCTACATGGTCTCCTAAAATATAATTAGTTACTAATAATAGTTTTTATCCTTGTTTCAATTGCTAATATACTGACATACTCAGGGAAGTCCTGAAAAGGACTATTCCTGCATTAGTAGTGGCTGGAATTCAAACCTGGGTCATCTCGATAGAGGCTGGTGTGTTATTCAATCATCTGAAGTCTCCCCAGTTAGAGCTTTAATCAACTATTTTAACTGAATATTTTCAAGAGGAGTATCAAGGTTTTCTTAACTCCTAGGTTAGGTTGCCGAGTATGCTATCGGATAGATAGATGTAAAAGTTTTTTTTCTCCTATGCATGGTTCATATCCCATTATTTTAGTATTATTCCTATTTATTGTATGTTCTTCCTATCTGACTTGATAGGCTATTGCAAATAGATTGGTATTACAAAGTCTTATTTCTCTATTATTGTGTTTATTGTTGCTTCAATATACTTTACTAACTTGCAACATATATTGTGAATGTGAGCTCCAGTACATTGGAGAAACAAAAAAAAAAAAAAAAA
>NW_013665932.1:481940-489235 GCF_000517525.1 Limulus polyphemus
AAAAAAAAAAAAAAAAAAAAAGTCAAAAATCTCTAATAGCACAATCCAAGAGAAGAACAAACAATAATAGTAAAATAATGGTATAAGAACCATGCACAAGAAAAAGATAAAAGCTTTCTACATTCACCTAACTAATAACACCAGCCAACCTGGCTTATAAATCTGTAAAATGTGAATACCCCTCTTAATCTACTAATCATGACAAATATTTTTCAAACACAGAAAAACATTTGTTTAAGAACTGAAGTTTCAATTATATTTATTCATGTTTGATGTAAATATAATTTTATTTTTCTCAACTATCATGAAATTTTATATGGTAGTAAGAATGCCAGTTACGCCTTACATTAACAGATGGTAATAGTCAGATATTAATTATTATTTACAAATGAAGTAGTAACTGGGAAATAAAGAAAATGTATTAATAAAATTTGGTATTTTCTTCTTCAAAGATGGCCCGGCATGCCCAGGTGGTTATGGCACCCGACTCGCAATCTGAGGGTCGCGAGTTCGAACCCCCTTCACGCCAAACATGCTCGCCCTTTCAGCCGTAGGGGTATTATAATGTGACGGTCAATCCCACTATTCCTTGGTAAAAGTGTAGCCCAAGAGTTGGCGGTGGGTGGTGATGACTAGCTGCCTTCCCTCTAGTCTTACACTGCTAAATTAGGGACGGCTAGCGCAGATAGCCCTCGTGTAGCTTTGTGCAAAATTCAAAACAAACAAACAAATTCTTCAAAGATAGGATAATAGGGAGAGGTATATAAATATTCATAAATAGGTTACAAATTAATACAAATATATATTGATAGATGGATGTAACAAGAACCAAAATGATAGAAATATGACAGGTATTTAGTCACATCAATCATACATTTGAATATGGTACTTCATATAGAACTCCTATCCAAATGAGCATGTCTGTGTAACAAGCCACACTGAGGTTTCATTATGTAAAGTTAGCAATTAAGCTGCTGGTGCAGAAAATGGTCAGACAGAAGTAAAAATGTGTGTGACATAATGTTGAATGTGTCACATAACACATTAAAGAACTGAACATCAGCATTCTGGTGTTCAATTCTCTCATTTGCTAAGTGTTAAATGCACACATTAGTACATTTGCATAGCTTTGATATTGCCTAGATGGTTTTATGTCAAAACCTAAGTTCCTGTCAGAAAACAGACAACACAAATCTCACACAAGCTAGTGAACAGCTAGTTAATGGCTTTTAAAAATCTAAAAGAAATTTAAGCAGAAAATGACTGAAAATTATGATAAAATTTTACTTTTTACAAATGCTATGTCTTAAACAATGAATCACTATTAATTGTACATATTTGCCCAATTTGGTGCCGTCAAGTGTTTTTGAAAGTGCTGCAAATTTAAAGTTGTAACTACTAATTATAGTAACTAGGTAATGTTATACTTTTCCATTCTATATTATCATTACTTCACAGTTATACCCAACTTTTTTATTCATTTAACTGTCAACAAGCAAAAAATTATTTCAAAACTGCAAATGTTTTATACATTAACTTTTCAGAGTGGCTAAATACCTGGCAGTCCAAAAACTTGAATACTGATGGGCTACAACAACAATACTAATAATAATGATGATGACAATAATAATACCAATGATAATTTAAAAAAAAGTTACATTATCATGAAATTATATGCTGCCGGGTATTTAGTGTTTTGAGAATCATTCCCGACACCTTATAGCAAACATACACCGATCAACACAAAACAAGAATGACGATTGATATTTTTCCAGTACAATATAATTTTATTCAAATGTTTCATGAAGCTTGAAGACAAATCAGTCTCATAAACTAACTGTTACTCATTCTCTAGGTCGAGTGAGAGGTTATTGTAGCTCATCAGTATTCAAATTTAACTGCCAAGTATTTGAAAGATTGTTCTTGATTTGATGAATTAAGAGCAGAAGGAACTAACTATCTCCACTTTTAACTTACATGGAACATACTGATACTTGAATTAAACTCAATAAATATATCTTACCTATAAATGAATAAAATCTACAAAATTTTAAACTAAACTAATTAGAGAGAGATCTTACCCCTACATCATCTACAAGCATTTTGTCCAATCCAACTGGCCCTAACGAGCTCTTTACTATGTTTGATATGGCACATGCTGCCATCACTGAAAAAGAAAAACAAGATATATATATATATTGCAATACAAATAACTCATCCATACCAATTAAAACTACAAACACTAAACAATTAAAGAATCTAACAAACAGCTCCATAATCAAAGTACTATAATCATAAATTTTAGAATACACTTAACATTTTTCCGTAAAATAATTTTAAAAAAGCAGTTACTAATTTATAAAATATTTACTAAACTATATTAAAACAAAAGTAATAATAAGTGCAAAAGACTAACAAACAATTAATGGAAAGGCAGCAAACTGACAGCACCTACCACCAGCTCTTATCTGACCAAATAGTTGGATTTGATCACTCTTATAGCATACCCACAGACCCAAAGTGAAGAATGGATTTTTACTGCAATGGAATGCAAACCATGAACCCCAAGATCCACACTCCTGGCAATTAAACCAATCATAAAACAACTTTTTAAACCAAAGCACAAATATATCAACAAATTTTCATAAATTCTGATAATTGTCCTATAGAAATAATATCAAAATAGCATTCAAATTTGTTATCAGTTCAACTGATTGAGCCATTATATTCTTGTGTCATAATCAGTTTTTTTAGTTTTATTACAAGATTTTAACATTTTGGTATTCGAGGTGTGGGAGATCCAGATTTTAATATCAGTTTCAAAGCATAGAAAACATAGGAGCGAGAGAGAGGAAAAAAAAAAAAAAAGATGTGCTACTTCATTTTAGAAATACAATGAATTAACCCTTATTATTCAAATTAAATGAATCCAACAGCAGGATCATTTTCTACAAGCAACTTAGGAATTTTTGTCTTATGAATTTAGATTTAAATATCAAAGTTACTATAACCGAGTTTTATTTTTACCAATTTTCAGCTTTTTAAAGGAAGTTTTGAAACAAATAGAATGAAAATTTTCTTGATGTATATAGTGTGTACTGTTATTGTTAGTCTATTGTAAACTGTCACTTGTGTAAGTTCATTTTAATGGTGTAAAATTGAAATTTCTTCACTAATAACTTCTTAAAGTCTAAGAAAGCCTGCATAAATAGTTTGAAAATAAATAATGATAAACCATGGTTTAGGATGATCTTGGGGGTTCATATTACATAGAAAGAAATTAAATTTGATACTTTCAGCAAAGTCACTTTTTTAACTTTGGTTGGCTTTAGAACAGCATATTTGCCAATGGTCAATAATAAAGTCTGATGGGCACATTATTTCCCATCAGTCTAAAGAAGAAATAGACTACTATCTTCTAAGAAAGTGCCTTTTTTCTGACAAGAAAAATTGTCAAATTATATTTATTTGGAAAAGGCCAATACTACTACTAAACAATTTTAATGCTTATAAATTAGTTTCTTTTCTGTCCAATTAAGTTATATCATAATGTGCAGTGAAGTCATGTTACAAATAAGCAAACTCAAAAACAACAAAGAAATGAACTAACCCAATCATAAATTGGTCTTAATAGTTTGATAAAATACAAGTTTTAAAGTCACATTAAAAAAAAAAAAAAAAAAATCTGTAATTTTTGTATGTAATGTAACATGTATTGTAACAGCTGTTACATAAAAATACCAAAATATAAAAAAATCCACCCCTCAAATTTGTTATTAGCTCAACTGACTACCCGAGCTCAATTTACCAAACTATTGCAGGCACAAAGTTGTACCACATGCATGCATGTTATGATCTAAAAAAGAAATTCAACTTCTATGAATCATAGGTTTTAAAAGGGACTACTTTCTCTATATGCACAAGGCCATTACATTTTTTTCTCAATCATTTCTTTTGACGTTAAATATCATAAACTAGACTGCTCAGCACTTTATCAAAGAGTGAAGCAGATTCAGGGCTTAATATTGATAATCCTCAAACACAAAACATGGATTAATTTAACACTAACTTTTAAAACATTTAGTTTTACTTTCTTAAAGATATTTCAATAAAAATATCATTCTCAAAATAAAATTCCCATGAAATATTTCAATATATAATAAAAATGACATCCTAATTACGTCCCCTAAACAATTAGAAGTTATCCTGATTAAGTGGTATAATTGAACATTAAATTTCTAAAGTAAGATGTTTTAAATATGTACATTGTCTTGCACAAAAACTGTTTCATTCTGTTAGCAGCTCAAACTTCCCTGGGTTTTAAAACTAAAACTGTTCCTAAGCCTCACATAGGTAAAAATATTTACTAGTTGTTTTAGCATCATCAACATTTTTTCTGGATTAGAATGGTGCCATCTAACACCTGATCAGGGTCCTACACCTACATTACCCATGATTCCTCAGGACAACTTGACATCAAACCCCAGCAAACATCTGAAGCTGCCACCCAAATGACGGGTTACGAGGAGGAGGAACAAACTGTGATCTGAAAAGTAAGTACTTATTCAAAACACATTTTACTTCAAAAATTCTGAATTTAAATACAGACTTACCTTTCACTTCATATATATTAAAATTCCCCACAAACTTGAGAGGAGGAGGGAGTAAGTGAAAGAGCTGGACATGCAACAAACAGTGTTCATGCATACTTCTCCAGAGCATAGTTTTAATATCAGGTGAGTCTCACATTCTCTGGAAGAAGACAGGCATTATGAAATACCAAGACCCATGGAAGTTTTACAGCAACAAAAACAGTAGCTGTGAGACATACAAACCAGGCTTAATGTCCAGCTAGAATGAAGACAAGATAAATGGGACTTTGTCCACACCACCTGATCTGACATGCAGAACTGCAAGATAGATACTAAGTGTCTACAAAGGCCCACACACAGACTACATAATTCTGTCTGAACATTGACTATAAGGATTAAGGGTAACAGGCAACATGAAATACAGAAATAAAGTAGGAAGTCATAAAAAAAACAAGAAAAAAAACAATCATAACATGAGAACATCAGGCTTGGTAAAGAGTTGGACAAGAAAAAGAAAAAACCACCAGCATCCAAAACTGAAGAAGGAAAACTGTGAATTACCAATGCCTGAAGGATGGAAAATAATTAGAGAAAGGTAAGAGACAAAAGAAAAAATAAAAGTAAGTACAACTGACATTAAAAATCTGGATCAAAGGACAAGTAAACCAGTGGGATGCAACAAAACTTACAGACAATACAACACATATTCAAGCACATACACACAAAATCTTCAATAAGAGGAGGTCTAATGGAATAATAACAGGAGGCACCCCCTCCCCCCAAACACAAATGGAACTAACAGAACAGCCAAAGAGTTCCTCCGACAGCAACCACAATGGGGCTAGCTAAGAAATACCCAGGTGGGACAAGGGTGAACAAAAGAGCCAATTCGATATGAAAGAGGATGAGTCTATCTGGACAAAGAAAGGAATCACTAGGGTTCTTCGATAACCATAAAAACAATAATAATAAAAAAAACTCACACCATACAGGTATGAAAAAAAAATGCAGTAATGTTCTAATACTGTTACAGACTTTAAGGGTAATTGCCAATATCAAACACATTTACATTTTCAGGTGGGTGTTAGGCACAATTACGTGGCATATACTACAAACCATGAATTTCATGTAGTTTCCTGTCTGCACAGAATTCAGTCATGCAGCTATTAATGAAACGAGTGCCATCATATTGACTTGCATATTCATGGGTGACCTGTTAATTGGTTAGACTGGTCTAGCATTCACACTCGTACAGTTTGTAATCAAAAGAAACATGACTTTAATCACATTATCAAGCAGCATCTTTGCAAGGCAATTGATAATTAATCATGAGCTGTTACTTGTTGCACCCTTGAAGACAAACATAAATGGTAATCAGCCCAACTACTAGACTAAAATATGCCTAGTCAAACTTGTAATTATTACATACAAAATTGTCATATACTTACAATGTCATAAACAACAATATCTTCACTTTTATCCCCTCCCTCCCATCACAAAGTCTCAAACATCAATACGCATTGAACATACCTAAAACTAACAGGTTACCTTAAAATATGAAGGCATAGCATAATTGTTACAGGGGGCATCACTAATTTTGTCATCCTGATAACTTACACGTTCACCCTCAGAATCTGACAACCAAGTATATTTCACTTCCAGTTCTGAAATCCAAGGGAGAGCCCTGAAACACCATACACTTCCTTTTTTTAGAAAGATAAATGATGTTAAATTCAAAATTACTATACATGAATTCTAGAGAACTGCTAAATACCCATCTAAAACTTAAGCTTTTCTCAATGATCATTCATAAACCATCTGTTTCTTTCACATAAAAAGCAAGTTTTCTCAAGTTCCATACTTTTTTGTGCATCATTTTTGAATGTTGAAACACATTTTTCAAGTTTAGCCTATTCACTAAGCTATTCAGTCCTTCATCAATACCAGTCTTATCAACTTTTATTTTATTTTTATAAATCAAAAGAAAATTTCATTTCATTGCCCAGGATGGCATCTACATTAACAAATATAATAGTTAACAAAGATGCTAAAAATAAAAAAATCCTTCAGGAAAGTTTTTATTTTAAAAAAATCCTGAAATCTTGTTTTTTTATTAATCACAGAAGACATTATACAGAACTGGGAAAAATAATAAATCTTAAATAGTTGGTTTTGCAGAATTAATATTTGTTTAACTTCATTACTAACATCAAACTTTACTATAATCGTTTAATTGAACATACTTGTATTCCCTTCAATACAGTTTGGAATACAGTAGCTTGCATACAGTAGCTGGTCATACAAATAGCTTGCAGATGCTAATCATACAAAATGATAGAAATGTCATCTGACTTCTTTTGAAATTAGTATCCACATTATACAAAATCTAATACTTGCACAGTAAAAGCAGAGTTAATGTAAAACCTGCACATATAAATTTTGATTATTATTTCCCACATCGACTTATTTCAAACTAACTTTTTATCTAACGTATTGCAAAAATTATAAACTATTATTCTTACATGCAACTGTTGCAAACTTTCTACATATTACACAAAAAATGTCTACCATTCATTACCTAGTAGCAAAAAGTGTGCCCAATTCTAATTATTTACTAAGCAGGACTATATTAATTTATAAAATTTGCAAATTAATAGTTAGAATTTATCATCATTACATAATTTTTGAAGTTTACTTCAACCT
>NW_013665932.1:490165-522378 GCF_000517525.1 Limulus polyphemus
AAATTGAAAATCTGAAAATTATACACCAGTTAGTCTTACTTCTGTAGTGGGAAAACTTCTAGAGTCTGATAAAAGAAGCTTTATAAAATCATTTAGTGAAATATGTTATAATGAAAAACCAAAAGGTAATCTCCCTTTACTTATCTGTTATTCCCTTTGAGAACCTTGTTATACGGACAAAAGAAAGGTTACGAACTTTGCGAATGAACTTAGATTTTCAAAAACCTTTTGATAAGATATAACACAAAAAAGTAGCTGAAAAAATCACGGGGTTCGGAAAAAAGACTAGTTCATTAGACTGTAGGATGGTTGGATGGGAAAAAAACAAAAGATTGTTATAAGGGAAGTCCAGTCGATCTGTACCCTTCTTACCCCTGTACATTAAGGGTCAGTACTTGGCCTTTGCTCTTTAAACACATTAATGATATTGACAGGGGCAAAATTACTAAATTAGTAAAGTTTGTAGATTACATCTTTGTTATTTCTAGATGTATTGAAGATGTTGAGATATTACAGAATGACTCAAATCAATTAATAAGGTGGATAAATACTTCATAAGAAACACACAACCCCCCCCCCCCACACCGAATGATATGATCGTTATCGCTTACACGTTCAGCCAAAACAGAATTTTCACTCTTATTATTTTTAACATTTCTCTTACCTTTGTTTATTCTAAATTTCTTATAGTTTGATTGATGTGTACACAAATGTATTCACATAAAATTTTGTAGCTACCCATCCCCCCCACTCCCATTACATTCTTAGTGTTTTTTTTTAATATTTACTTAATTTTATTCAAAAGCTTATAAATTGTAAAGAAATTTTGCTTTGGCTTTTTATGTTTCTGAAAAATTTAACATAAGCCATGAACATGTGACAAAAATAACATTTCCATGTTACCTATTTATGTTATGTTGTCCTTAACTGTTCTGAAAGGGTTCAGAAGATACATCCCTGATGATATTAGGAATGTAGGGTTTATTTTACAGGGATATGTTAAGATCTGAACTTCTTTTATCTTGAAAAAGAAGCATAAGATGTGACCTCATTGAAATGTACAAAATTACATGGAGGGAACAACAGGAGAAAAGATTCTGAATTATTTATGCTATATTCTGAAGATACAAAGATGAAAGGACATTAGTATAAAATTTGGAAAAGACAGTCTAGGCTCCAGTAATGGTGGTTTTTATTTTTCTAACAAGATGATTGATTTGTGGAATGGGTTGTCTTCAGCAGTATTGGAGGCCAGTCTTCACAAGAACTTAGGAGGGGAGTTAATGATTTTTTGAAAAGTAAAAGGTATGTTTAAAGTTTTATTTTCCCAAGAGTGGGTGTAAAAGAGCAACCCTGAAGAACCAAATTATCTCATGTTGTCTACCATTTATTTTAAACACACTGAAAAGTACCTGACAAAGTGTGCCATAACTCAAGAATGTTTAATTACAACAAATGTACTAAAATCTGAGCCCAAAAGTGAATCCTAAAAGGAACTGTATTTGAGGAAACACAATAGGCTGTTTGCATTAATCACAAAGCTACACAATAAGCTCTCTTGAACCCCATATTTTAGCATTATAAGCACTCAAGTTCACCTCTAAGCCACTGAAGATGAAACACGATAGTGATATCCTTTAACCATTTACCACAACATACTTCCTACCATAAAAAAAAGCTAATTTTCTGTCCACTTTCAGCTTCTTCCCCAAATTCACAGAAATAACTATTTGTATAGAACTTTATAAAAGCAAGGTTTATATCAAAAAAGGTTGCCTTCAAGAACAAAATCAAACATCTTACCAAACAGCTATAAAAATTGTGAAACAAGAAAATGCATTTCTAAAATTATCCTTAGAAATGTTCTTCTAATATATAATAATTCAAACAACAAGAAAAAACACATTTCATGACTTATAATATTACAGATCACCTTTTTTTAAAAAGGGACCACAAGTCAAACTATTAGAACAAAAGGACTTACCTTTAACCTCACAGTCTAATGAACCACTTGAAACTTACTACTCAATGAATTTGGAATTTGTTTATGAGAATATACAGAAAATTTAAAATTGATGTTGGCAGGCAGCAGATATAATTCTAATAATAAATTTATTATATGCAAGTATGTGTTGTATTATAGTCTGGTATAGTGAAATAAATGACAATATTTAATTTAAAATCTAATAAGTAAAATTATTATTATTACAGATATACATTCTCACACTTTCAGCAAATTGTCAAACAGTAAACTCTGAATTGCATTAACCTGCAAAATATAGGCATATGTCCACATCTTAAGGTCTCGAGACATAAATACTACAGTAGCATTATATTTATTATTAATTATTATTATTAGCATTTTTCTAAACCTTAAGAAATTTTCAAGTTTGAAATATTTCAAAAATACCAATTAAAGGCCTTACCATGACAGATTATGCTAAAAGTTATAGTTTTAACATTAATTTCTTTAGACCAAGAAGCTCTACTGTATGAGAAATTAAGTGTGTTTTTTTTTTTTTCAAATTAATTTCCTCTTCAACTTTCAAGTCAATAAAATTGCAGCATTTACAAACATACTTTTAAAGACATGGCAACAAGGTTTAAAGGCTGTGAAAACACCTTACTTTAAGGACATTTTTAGAATGATTTTATTATAATTTTAGTTATAGAACTTAAGTATAAACCATTAAAGGTTAACCTTTTTTGCCCAAAAACAACTAATATTTGTTACTATAATAATAACAACAACATTACTTTATATTAGGTACAACACATTAGTACTAGTTAGTTGTGTAATTTTAGCTTCAGAGCGGAATAATTTTACCATTTTTTTATTTCTGTACTTAAATGCCTCCAGTACTATCGATTATAAAGTTATCGAAGTTTAATTTCTCGAATATTCTTCACTGTGCCGTTACTACCAAAGTCGAGTATTCCACTATTCACAGCACACAGCTCGCCTGAACTGAAGGCTAGTGAAGGCAGTTAATTGTAAGTGTAAAGCTAAGTTTTGTACCTGATAATGACAAAACATTCTCGAAACGTTGTAACAGTTTTGTTTATTACCCATTCCACCTGTCTCTAAACTTTATTAGTCTAAAAGTGGATTCCAGACTTTGTTATCAAATCTAAACTTATAATCCTATAAGTTTTATCCTACTGTACAGCCAAATTCAAACTTCAAAGACAAAATTTAATTTTGATTTACTAATAAACACAGTAATATTAATAACACCATCTCTCTGTAACTTACAAGTTAACTACAACTTAGTACAACTACAATACGAAATAGGTACGATAAATAATAAAATATTTCACCATTTTGAGTTCTGACAGATTCGCCTGAAGTTTTTGTACCACCAACACTTAACATACTCCCAATAACAGACATCTCGGGCCCAATAAAAGTATAAACAACGTTGATCTGGAAATTAACACATCAGTTTATATACGCTAAAACTTAGCCGGTATTCTCAATTCAAAGATGGCGCTAATGGAAGTGCCTACGATTCAATTGCTACAGAATTATATAAATCCTAGACATGCATTTATTTGCTCACGTGATCACGCTAAAGGTAATCTGATATGATTTGTGTTCCATCTGTGCAATATTTCGCAATAAATTATAAATATTGTACTTTAAATACGCATATTAGATTAAGTTATCGCAAGTCGGTAAGTAACAACATTTAATTCCATAACTTTTTACAAAGTTCAAAAATATAATCACAAAAATTAGAAAACACAGTTTTTAGGATGAAAACATTTTATTTATATGAGACGAATGTTTCAGAATATACTTATTCCATCAACAGCAGCCCCCCGTACCCTGGTATGACAACGGGTGGTTACGGATTTACAAACCCTAAAATTTGGGACTCGATTTCTCGTGGTTTTAAACACGGAAGAATGTAGCTCCGCTCTAAAACAAACAAAGCAGCCCCCTTCCCAGTGGCTTAGCGGTAAGTCTACAGGCTTACTACGCTAAAAATCGGGTTTCGATACCCGTCATAGTCAAAGCACAGATTCTACATTGTGTAGCTTAACGCTTAGCATGAATCAATCAACTAAATCTAGCATCAACACTCAGAGGTGAAAATGAAGGATCTATGAGATGCCTTCCTTAAGATAGAATTGGAGTTGTCAGGGCAACCACAGTCTCTCAGAGCAATGTGAGACCTCGCAGGATAGGCGAGATACTCTCTGTATCTCATTTTTCTGTGACCCCAGGATCAGGATCTAACACTCGACCAAGTACTGAACTCCTAGCGCTTGCCCACTCATTGGTATTCCATCATACAAAACTTTCCATCTGGGATATACTGCAAGTCCACCAGGGAGAAATCTGTATCAAAACCATGCAAGTCCACAAAGGAGATGTCTCCCCAAATATATAAGAGAGTAGCTATGGAAGGGCTAGACCACGTCCTGAAATGTTCTACAATAAACAGATTCAGGAACAAGCAGTGTCATACGGAATCTACATGGCCAGTACTTGGCTAAATCAAGTGGTCAAGAAGGAGTAGTATTATGGCTGTAATAGTCAGCTGAGACAAAGATGTGCTTCTCATCATTTGGTTGAGATAACAAGCCAGCTAGGATGTTCATTTGGATGAGAAACCAATTACTGAAAAAGTGGAGCAACCCTTGCTCTCTAAGCTAGTGAGTGATTTAGTCTGATAAAATGCATGGGTGGCATTTTGGGACAACCACTTGATCACCCCAAGTTAGGGCAATCGCTTATTTGCAAATCACTGACTGAGAGGAAGTAGCAATCGTTACTTTCTAAGTTATCAGCTGCTATTTTATATTACAATGTATGCACTGCATTGTGTGATTTTCCACTTGAATATTACAGCTAGGCCATTATTTGGCAAAGAAACCAATAACTGAAAGGGCTTTGCAACCCTTGCTTATTCAAGTTATCGAGTGATTTTCCATTTCAAAACAGCAGTCTGACTATTTATAAAAAACTACTCAGCCTTATAATAGTAGCAGCAGTTCTCCCAAACTGACCACAGAGTGATCTAAAGAAACTGTCACCAATGCACTTAACTATGTGTATAACTACTCCATGTGTAGTAATGGAGTTATGTTATTTACTGACACAGAAAATTAATTGGATGACTATGAATTTCAAAGAAACAGATCTTATTTCACAAAGGTTACTCTCATATTTACTCTCTTGTGATACCAACCAACACGAGCATGGCAACTTATGTAAGGCAATACAGTGTCCTGATGGTCCATGGTTGGCATTCATTCCAGTCAGTGAAAGCACATTTACTGTGGACAATAGTATTTAGTCATATTTGGTTATTAGAGTGATTATTACAATATGAGGATAACGATAGGGCGAATATTAATTCTGGTGATAAAAAGGATGAATAGTTTAATTCAGCTATATCTGCCAATAATTATTTATTCTGTGAGACCTCTAGAACACTGTAATTTTCACCACTCACAGGAGCAGTGTGTTACTGAACAATAACTACCAACTTTTACGAGAGTAGCCTAACTTGGTTGCTATGGTAATAGCACACTAGTGCATATATGGCAAGTGTTGAATTGGAAACTTATGTATTTGTAATTATGTGTTTGTTAGAAATACACAACTGTTTCAGTTTAAGTTTAATGCGAGTGTTAAATTTAGTTATTTTTTTAGAAGCAACAGTTTATCGCAGGTATGTTTACGTAACAATTTACAAATCATACATTGTGTAATTAATTAGTTATGAACTGGTGATTGTTATATTATTGCGTCATGTTACCAGAGCTTTCTGAGTTTTTCTCATTGTTTTAATTGATTATTATTGTACCATAATATCTAGTGGTGTGTGTAACATTCTAGTCCTCTGTCGGGATATAAATACGCATCGGAAATTTAGTTCGATAAAGATAGATCTTGACTGCATAATTGCGAGTTTAGCGATAAAGAGCGTATAGTAGCCATTTCTAAAGCAAAATTATTACACACTATATTTTAATAACAGAGAAAGAAGAAGAATCCATCTTATCAAATTGTGTTCTAAAGTAATTGAACCAGCTTATGTGGACTTTGACGAAAAAGAGACAATTATTTATTTAAAGCTCTGGATACAACTATAATAACCAACAATGCAACGAACATTTGTATACACGTTTGACTTGTTTTAATATATTATTTTAAAACAAGTGGACTGTGTGCTGTTTGTTTATTGTTGAAATTTATCGCCAAGAAGTCACAGACACCTACTGTAAAGAATCCGACCCATACATAAAACCTGACAATAACAAATGTGAATTTGGTGTACCCAATGTCTGCACTTATTATAAATCATACTCAAGGGCGTCGAGAGCCAGCTCAGACCCTGGGGTCAGTAACGTCATCGGACCCCTCTTTCATTCTATTTATTAACTTTGCTGATTTTTTATAAAAGAAATTTAGGTGACAAATTTCTTCATGAATCCATGAAAAAAGCAGTAGCCATTTTAGTTCATTAAGTAGTATGCATTTGTAGTAAGCTTTGAAATATCCCACTGCTGAGCCCCTCAACAGGCCCCAGCCCTTGGGTCAGCTGCTCCTTGCCCCCCTCACCCATATCGTCAGCTCTGATGTACTTTACAGACCAGCCAAGCATGGGTACATGTAAGCCTGTAGACATATATAGAGCTTGTCCACTAAGTGTTTTTTTTAATATATATAATTCTCACACTATGCATCTGAAGGTAATTTTAGGGCAGAGGGCTGTTGTAACCAAACTTGACTTCTGCCACTTAACCAGCCCCCCAGTGGCACAGCGGTATGTCTGCGGACTTACAATGCTAGAATCCGGGTTTCGATACCCGTGGTGGGCAGAGCACATATAGCCCATTGTGTAGCTTTGTGCTTAATTAGAAAACAAACAAACAAACAAGCCACTTAACCCTTCTAGCTATGTTGTTTTCAACTAGCTACTTGTTGATGTCACGTATTAAAATTTCGAATGGTCTGAAATTGAGCTAAATGATATTTTGAATTTAGTAGTTAAATTGTTCTTTGGATTTAGTAGTTAAGTAAAAGCCGATATATATTCAGTTTATGATATTTGCCGACAAGATTGATATAGTTTTCTTTTTTAACACAAATACGTTTTAATATACACACAACAATACGATTTACAATAACAGTTATTACAAACAATCATTTATAAACAAAAGTTTCACAAACTTACAAACAATATAAAGTTTTCTTTCTAGTCTGGAACTTCTTTAATATCTTATCGAGGGTTCACGATGAGCGAGTTGATTACGAATTCACATAGGTATAATTCACTTAACGGGAAGCTAGCTAGCTTTGTCCTTCGTTATTTATCAGCCACACACACCGGGTTTTCCACCGTGACATTATGTAATGTTTTCGTAAAAATACTAATGTCCGATGAGAATCCACTGAAGTTAAACGAGTTGTAATGTTTGAACTTTGTAAATGCTTCTGGTCAACTATCTGAAGTTTTCCGATTGATAAGCATTATAACAATTACAGTTATAGTTTCCAAAGTTTGTAGCACACTGACTATAGAGAACTATAGCGTCGCGTTGGTTATATTTATAGGCGTGTGGAGGTTTTCTAGAAATTTCAGTTCTATGTAACAATACTGGCGCTAACACAAGCGTTTACATACACACATATTGTTGATTCTTACTCTTGAGAATCTTCTACAACTTTGGAGAATAGGTGGGACTTTCACAATACATATCTAACAGTATAAGCCGTGTATGTTTCTATATGTAAATTTAATCCAAACAAACGTTGATATTAAAATAAATATATAATAACAAATTCGTTACAACTCCCTCCTTAGAGAATTAAAAATTGTCTAACGCAAATTTTTAACTAAGATATTATATATATACACATACATTGGCAAGAATACATTATATACAATACATTACCCAAAGTATTATACAACTTCAATAATAATTACAGTATAGAATACAACCAATACAAATAACCTTATGATCATAAAATTACATAGTACATGAAAGTACATCGGCACAAATGTTATCAACCCTTATGACATGGATTATCTTCAAACCATACTCTTGTATGATAAACTGCAATTTAACAGTCTTTTTTCTTTCTTTCTGATTAGGTTTTCCGACCAATTGACAGATATTACAAGTTTTGCAAAACTGAGAAACGTCTTGCCTAATTTTTGGCCAAAAGAAGTGTCTCATAATTTTGTCACATGTCTTGTTGACACTTAAATGACCTCCCATGGGGAGTTCGTGAGCAACTTCCAATACTTTTTCAGAACGATATGCTTTGGGAACAACGATTTGATAAACAATAGCCCAGTCCTCCGAAGCTGGCACATCTGGTGGTCTCCATTTCCTCATAAGCACACCATTTTGAAAAAAATAACCATTTGGAACTTTCTCAAATTCGTCTTTCAGAAGTGCATATTTAAATAGTGAAGAGATTTGCAGATCTTTTTCTTGCTCAGTATCAATTTACTTTTAGTAAATGGAACATACTAAGTGAATCAGATCCCTCACGTCCATTGTTATCCCTTACCTAGGAATCATTAGTAGGACAATTATCCACAAAATCCTCGTCGGATCCAAAAAAATGTTTGAGACAAATCTATAATATCGTCCTCTGAATCCATGTCTATCATTTGTTTTTTGGCTGAATTTCTTAACCTGAGCTCGAGTCACAGCACACGAGGGAAACACATCAGAATTCTCCTCAATGACAACATCATCCTTAGACAAAACAGTGATCGGCTCACTAACCATTTTAGGTTTGGCAACAACTTTTCCCCCAGCCAAATCGTTTTCCAACAACAATGATACACCCTTAATTGGCAGAGTTGGTCTTACTCCAACCACAACTGGTCCCGAAACTAAGTCTGATGCTAATTAAATGTAATGAAGAGGAATATTAACAAAGTCACTCTCAATACCTTGAGCAATAACAGACTCACCAGTGGCAGAACTCGAATCTAAAGGCAATAGACCTTCTAACAACAATGATTGAGTCGCCCCCAGTATCACATAGAATACATATGGGTATGGGATTGCCAGTATCACTTGTCAAAAACACCAATAGACACAAAAGGTCTAAATTCCTCCCTGATTACATCAGCCTTTATATCAGTGGCCATATCAACAACATCGGGTGATCTGGTGAAACAAGTATTAAAGTGATAGAATTTGGATTTTAGAAATTAAAAAGGATACAAAAACGTTGTAAATAATAATAATGTTTTTGTTATAGACCTGTATTTTACCAGTTTTGAACACTTTTTTTTCCAGTCTATAATAGAGACAGTTGCTATGCTGTGTATTGCGTCAAGTGATTGATTCTTTTTTCACCTGATAACCAATGAAACGAACTATTACATACAACCAAGCGCACGCCATTTGTTGTCAATCTAGTAAACAAGATGAGTGAAAGCGTTTAGGTATCTGACGTCCATCAACATCCAAACAACCCAAACTACCAAAATATTAAAGTGCTGCAAAGTATAATACTAAATTCAATCCAGAATGGACAAAGAAGTACCCATGCAATGTGCCTAAATCGTCCAGTAAGAATTATTTTCTATGCACAGTGAATAACCGTTCAGCCAGCTGCAAGCACCAAGGTCTCTGTGATGTTGAAAGACACATTAATTCAAACTCTCACAAAGACTTGGAGAAGATCAAGTCAGAATATCGTCAGCGATAAGATAAATAAAACTTTCAAATGTAAAATATGTAGTCGTCATTACTTAGGTCTAGGCCGGCCTACTGCTTGATCAAACGACAAAAAAAAAGAACGATGTGTCTGGCACAAGAAGCAACATTCTAAAGAGCCTGGCTGACACTGTGGACGTTTCCTTTTTTGACAAATTTCCGAGGTTTCAAAACTTATCAGGTTATGAAGAGATATGCAGTAGGCTTTATGAGCAGATACATGGACAAATACCTATGAAGAAGAAGAAACTGTTTAATGAATGTCTTTTTTCCTTTTTATTTGCAGGAAATGTGCACGAACTGTATGGTATTCGAGCTATAGAATTCAAAGATATATTAGGAAAATAAATGTTGGATATATTTATTAGATAATTTCAACATTCAATGTGAAGGGTGATTTCTAAATAATTCCTAGTTAAAAATAAACGTTTCATAATCATCGAAGTTTGTGCTATAACTAGGTTCCCCATTCCAGCATATTCCTTTATTTTCGATTTTGTGTACTAAAAACGAAATACTGTATTCTTACGCAACATTGTTTTTTGTTTTACTGTAAACTCCCAGTGGAGCATAGGGCCGCAACACCACCTCGCCAACAGGAAGGTGTTGTTGCAGTTACTTGTAGCAGGTTGGTTTTTACGGGGTGGAGTTGCTAGCCCCGCGCCCAACCATCTCCCTTTTTCATCCTGGACTTGGGACCAGGCAAAGGCGGAGGTTGGCATGTTTGGTGTGACATGGATTCGAACCCGCGACCCTCAGATTACGAGTCGAGCGCCCTAACCACCTGGCCATGCCGGGCCTTCTTACGCAACATAGCAGACTAAAAGAAAGAAGTATACAAATACTGATCACAAGAAGCCACTAAGGCCTACCTTGTGAAAATGAAAATTTTATAAAAGACAGTGCTATTTCTGTTGTGATCCATTGATAATAATTTATACACTTTAATTTGTTTGGTTTGAAGTTAGGCACAAAGTTATACAATGGGATATCTGTGATTTGCCCACCAAGGGTATTGAAACCCGGTTTCTAGCGTTGTAACTCCACAGACATGCTGCTGTACCAGTGGGGGGAGCATTTAATTTGTAATATGCTAAAATTAAAATGGAAGTGTTAAAACTCAACTGATAATAAAAATTACATGTTAAATTACTCTCTTTTCATCAAAAACCTTTTCGCTCTGTTACATTGTTGGGCCCGGTGGTTATGGAAGTTTAATGACGCTCAATCCTACTCTTCGTTGGTAAGAATAGCCCAAGAATTGGCGATGGGTATTGTTGACTAACTACCTTCTCCCAAGTCTATTACGGACTACTAGTGCAGAAAACTTACGAAAAGATTTGCGCAAAACTTCCACAAACAATATACACTATAAATTCATCTTCAAAAATACGACAGAAACAACACCCTCTTAGACGCTCATCTATCGATCAACGTATTGCTAACCCATACGAAGCAAATCGTTAAAATTGTCTGTTTCTGTTATCTATTTAGCACGTCGCTAATGTGGGTTATGTAGTTGTACTTGTTAGATTTTGTATTTGGTGCTATTATGAATACTGTAAGAACGAGTAATTTAAAACTTCAAAAATTCTATACTAATAATATTATTAATGTAATAAATAAAAAATCTTTTCGTCGTCAGGATGGCCGAGCGGTCCAAGGCGCTGCGTTCAGGTCGCAGTCCGGTCTTCCGGGCGTGGGTTCGAATCCCACTCCTGACAAGTATGATTCTCGATCTAACTTTCTTCTAAAAGTTTGGATTTAAATGAGTCATATTAGCAAAAAAAGCAAACCATGAAATATAAATTTGTTCATAACAGTGTATTTGTTTATTTACAAGTTTTTCTTGCTATCTCTCTCTCTCTATATATATATATCATCCACCGATGGCTCAGTGGAAATGTTTGAGATCAAAAGCCATCACACATTGTGTGATAGTTGCTGATTTATTTCATTAAAATTATTATATGAGCAAACTCGTTTGAGAAACATACAAACTTAGAAGGAAATAGAAATATTGGAACTATATAATTTTTTTCCATATTTCTAAGATAGTCTTCTTCTGCTTCTTTTTATAAAATGTTCATTTAACAACCTTTTTTTCAAAGAAAACTATAGATAATGTTTTTTAAATAACGTTGGAAAATACATTTTGTATTTTTGAAAGACTTCCCCAAAATTTTAGATTACCAAGTTATTTTACCAGTTTGAGCATGTCTCAGTTTTAGTGTTCATATAAGAGGAGATGCAAAGAACACTGACAATTTTCTCTGTAAAAGGAAACTGAAGGTTGCCTAGTAGCTTTCACCACTTTATGTGACCATTTATTGATTCTACTACCCAACACACTTTTGTGACAAGTGTTGAAAAACTAGGTCCCTCTTTAGAATAATGATTATACTTGTTTAAAAACAATGTCATTTGAGTTTGTACCTTCAGTTTATAATGGAGAATTAATGCATCTGTAAACCTTTTATCCACAACCGCTGCATCATATATTGTATCCAAGTGCTAAAGGTTCTTAGCATCATTTTGAAATATGTGATAAATAATGGCAGCATCATTATCTTACTCATCAGGAAAATATGGGCCAAGGACCAACATAATTTTTAACTTCTTGGGGGCCCTGGGCAGCTGCCCTGCCTGTAATACAGCCCTGATGTTTATATGTCAAGTTTTGGTGATTTATGTTTCAAAATCCAACATACAGAAGAAAACTGTCTCTTACCAATACAAAAATAATTCAAGTATATTGCTGTCTCTATAGCAAAAATATTTCCCAAACCTACTATTTTAAACACAAAATTCTGTTAGATAGGCCAGTACAGAGCTCAGCAAAGAAAATCTCCAAACAAATCTCACAATAGTAGTTGTCAAATAATTTCTTACCTCATATTGTTGATACAGCTGTGAGAAAATTTAACATATAAATTATGTTCAAAAAAGTAAACTAAAATTTGACAAAACAGAAATGTTGTTTCTACCATATGTCCCAGGTTTGTCAAACTTTTTTTAAACTTAAAAAACAAAACAAAAATCTTATTCCCATCTGTAGACCATTGAATAAAATTAGTCAAATACTAAATAAAACTAAAGTCAATCTAATGGAGAAAACGGGTATTTATAAAATTGAATGTGGTAGTGTATATAATGGTCAAGCTATAAGAAATTTAAAATTTAGAGTAAATGAACATAAGAGAAATGTTAAAAACAAAAATGAATACTCTGCACTAGCTGAAATACAAATTATACTGGTCATGTCACCCAGTGGGAAAAAAATTTTTATTGTGCCTCAACCAAATAATATAATGACTAGAAATATTAGAGAAACCATAGAAATAATGAGATAGTAAAAATAATTTCATCTTAAATAAGGATGAAGGGTTAGAAAATCAGAAAATAAGTAGATGGCATGATCTTTTTTATATATGTAAACTAGTAGTCACATGACCATGGCGTTTTTGTATTTATATATTGCCTAGCATTTGTTTTTCACCAATTCTGCCAGTACTCACTGGTACTGAGTAACAGAATATATTTTTTAAGGTGATACTAGTACCAGGACTTATTTGAGCTGCTTTGTCATTTTTTATCTTTACACATAAATTTTCTTTTTCAAAAACAGGTCCACTTCACCCAGCTGAGTACCTCTACTTTTTGTTTTGGAGAATTTCACCCGCTTTTCACACTCCCGAGGATGACATTGAAACAAGTAGAGTGCCTTTTTATGATCATCAATTGGTTTTAAAATAAAATTTTAATTATATATTATACAACGTTGATTGATGGGTATTTTTATATATTTTATATACCCTTTGTTTTGAAGTATACATTTTATTTTTCTTCGGACTATAAGCAGTAATACGTTTCTTTAATAAAACACTATTACTTGATTTATTTTTATGTTATCACGGATGAATATTACTATTGATTTCTTAATTAATCAATTTAATTTTGTTTTTTCAGTGTTAATTACATTCATGTTACTGTATCTGCCAGTGTATAAGATGACCCTGGATGTTTTTGACAAAATTAAGAGTATTTCTTTGAGGTTCATTGTATAGGAGAACCTCTATTGTAAAGAAATTCTTAGAAGTTATTTTTAAACTGTGCTAATCTGTGCTTTGGGGTAATCAATCCAACCATAAGTGTGGTTTTTTATGCTCATCAAACACTACAGATATCTCAATGCGGCATAACTTAAGTCATAGCCACATAATTAACAACTTTAAAAAGTTTTCATCATCTTTAAACTCCTTTTCTATCATAAAAAATACTAAACCTTAAGATATAGTGATCTACTATAAAAACATGTTTACAAAATTAGTGTACATTACATTATTTTAGTATCAGCAATATTTTAGTATGATGGATGAGATCAATACATTTTAAAATCAAAAATGTTTTGATTAATTGTAACTAGTATGTGAGATAAATAACTTGTAGCTATGAAGAACTGAGACAAATGATACAATTATCACCAAGTTCACCAGTAATTTGGTCTGACTGAAAATTAAGTCATTTGATATACACAGTTCAAAATATGTTGACATGGATATACTGAGGCTAACCTCTGTATATATAGGAAGAGGATACTGTGATAATTTTGTGGAAGAACTTTTATTAGTGGCTTTAATTTTGTCTTTATATGAATCTGAAGGGCTCTTTCTTGATGACAGAAGTTGTATTGTAACTAGCTTAGTACAAAATGTTGAAGCAGATGACACATTGTGCATATGTTAACTGTAATGTACAACCTTGGGTTTCAATGCCACATGATTGTATAAACACATGACTTTGTGGGTTTTTTATTTTTATAGGCTGACAAGGTTCAGTAGTAATGTTGATTTAGTTTAAACATTCTTTTTCATATTTGACTTTAAAGCTAAGCAACTAGATTCTTGTTGCATTTTACTAAGATGTTTTACAAACCAACTAATTATACTTCTAAGGTATGTATGTATTCAAATTAATAAACACGATGTATTGTTAGCTAAAATGTAGAAATGATAAATCTGTTTGTCAAGTAGTTTTGGTTTTGTTTGCTTCAGAATTTCAAACAAAGCTACACAAATGGCTTTCTATGCTTAGTGATCCATAATTTTGATCTGATAGACTAGAGACAGAGTAATGGAAAGGCAACTGTAGTCAACAGCAAGCACAACCATCTCTTAGGCTACTGTTACCTGACTTAAAAGTGGGATTTGGGTGTCACTCATGTTAGTGCACCCACAGCCACAAAGTATGGAGGATGTTTTTATGACAGCAAAACAAGAACTCAAGGTTTTAGAATCAGAATATGCTAACCACCAGGCCACACCCAGCCCAGTTTGATTTTAGGTTAAACTTACTTTAATATGTGCAGATAAGTGTAAGTTTTTTGCTATTTCTATTATCTATATACTAACTTTTATTTTTGAGTAATCTTAAGGATTTTGCGTTAGTTTAGTGAACACGTCTATATTGTATAATTTCTTGTTGGCGGTTATAATAGTAAATAAATGTTTAGTTTGTTTGTTGAAGAATGTTGCACAATAATCAGCATAAAATCTGCCTAAATCTCACTTGAATTCAATAAAAGCATTTATATGTAAGGAATTTGCTGTTGTTGGCTACGTTTTTAAATGTTCATTTGTATTGTTGCCTGGCAGGACAGCCATATGATAGGTATGGCCTATGACTAGATCCTTCTTGAAGACTTAGGAAATGACTTGGGCATTATAAAATGAGAGGTAGGCTAGAATAAATTATAATTGATTTGTGAGTCTGTTACAGTGGATGATTGATTTCTGAGTTAACGTTTATTAGTCAGTTTGTCTGTTACTGTTAGTCAGTTAGTTCAATTTGTAAGAATTACAATATGTATGAGAGAATTAGCAGGTAAGTGAAACTGTTGTATCAAGAAATTATATATTGTGAAATAAATAAAATATCTTTATCATCATAAACAGGACAACACTAACAATTCTTCCTTTTTTTTACTGAATACTCTAAGATAACCTGCCCAACAATATAAATTATTTTTATAGTATTTACTCTCGTGTTTTTCTTTCTATGTGTGTATGGATGGTTAGTACTGCATGGAACCTTATTTTGATCAGAAATTTCATGAAATGGATTCTTAATTTGATAAGTTAAATAAGAAACATAACATTCCAGCATAATTAAGTGAATTTATCTGAAAAAATAAATCAGTGAGCATGTAAAATATGAACAATTCTTTGAAACATATTATGATAAAGAAAAAAGGACAAAACTTACGAAGTATAAACGTACTCAACAGAAACTGTTTTACTTAAACAATAATCATAGTATTTCTTTAAATTGGTAATAAAAATCAAATCAATTTATGATAGCTTTTGTATTTTTGTGGATTTGTTTTAGTGCATGAAAGAGGAGAATCAAGTAAAAAATTGGTAATATTCCTTTACCATCAGTTTTGAAACTGAAGGATCACATATTTTCTTCCAACAAAAAAAAACATTTGTACCATTAGAAGTTGATTTTTTTTACACTACAGTTTTCTAATATGGAAACACAAATGTCAGAGTAACAATGGCAGGACAGGCTATGCCTTTCTTAAAGTCTATAAAAAAATAGCAATGGAAGCTTTTTTTTCCCAGCAGGCCCTTAGTTGGTTATCTTTTTTTTTTTTTTGTAAAAGAGCAAAAGTGTTTCACATTTGTATTTAACCATGACAACAAGCAACACAAATACGTAGTTTTGTTATAATCACTAACAGGAAGCTAAAGTGATAATAAAACCTCTAATTCCAGAATATAAAAGTATAGAGATTGAACTGCTGGTAGATTTTTTTACCAAGAAGAACAACGTAATTGCTTACCTAACTTATAAACCATCATGAGTTCTTATCCTACGTACATACATATTAGACTATGTGGCTGATAAAAATAGTAATTATGTTGGAACGTTCTACTCTAAAAGTGGTGTTTTTAATTGTATTTAAAATATTTTAGTGTTAAAATGAAATGTAATTAAGGCTAGATATCCTACTCTAGAAATGAGTTTTTCATTATTAGTTTAAACATTTTGATCTTTAGAAATAATTAAGTAAATTACTGTAAATATGAGTTATTTTTAGTGTAAATAAACTTTCTGATTGTTATAAATAAAAGTATTTAAATACTATATGGGTATCAATTCCACTGTTATTATAGGTAAGAGAACTTGTATGCCAATATTATATTCAATAGCAGATTAGTTGTGACTTTTTTCTTTTGATATCTTTAAACAAAACGTTTTTGTAACCACATCAGTTGTAACTTGTTTGTGGTAATATTCTGAAATATAAGAAGTTGAATTAAATCACCTATAACAATCGTAAGGTCTAACTACATCTATTAATTAAAAGAAATATTAACTGTACCTTATATACATTGGAAGGATCATTATCTAATGGAAGTTAAAACTAGCTTGGTTGTAGTTTTGAGGTGAAACCCTTAAAGATAGGGTATTAAATTAAATCACTTCTTGTAATATCTCAGTGAAGGGGCATTACTGGCTACTGAAAGGATTGGGGCTTGGGCTCCAAGAAGTGGCTACTACTGAGAATAATCAAAAAATAATTGCAATGTAGTATATTAAAGGTTACATAAGATAAATTTGTGTAACTGTGAAATACACCTGTCTTACAGGCCCTATGGTCCCAGTGCCCAGCAATGCCCCTGTCTGAGTGTGTGTTCATTAGCTTTTAACATAGGAAGTAACTGGTTATCTATCTTATCACACTGATGTTGGGGGATCTTTCAAAACAACACCAGGGCGATGTCTTCTTTGGATACAAGCATATAGAATAAGGGTAATGCAGAGAAAAGATGTCAGTCCCAGAAAGCTGGAAGTCATCACAAAAACTGTCAAATTACACTGAACTCTTCTGTCATTCTTCAATGGATAGTCAGTAAACAGTGGAACAAAGTTGATCCAGAAATTCATGCTGCTCATATGATCACTTATTTTCACTATGGCTTGCTCTCCTAGGTCAGCATAGACTGGTTCATCTTTAGTGTATGGCTGCCATGTAAAATTGATCTGGACATCATAATGCTTTGGTGTTGGATTTCTGAAAATATCATCACATTAATTCTTGTTTAGAACAAAAAATTGTTCACCATAAGTTGGTAGATACATTTTACTTATAACTAATGTTTACATTAATGCTCAGTGAAATTTTCAAAGATTGAGGAAATATCTTGGTACGTACTCGTACTTTCTTTTACTGACACTAATGTAACATTTAATTTATAAATAATTTTGCAACATGAGGTTAGAAAAATAAACACTAAACTATGTCTTATAGCTGTGGTATATAAGTATACCATGCAATTTCGACCTCCTTATTTTAATAGTGTATCATTCAAAATTTGTCGGTTATTCTGATATGTGCAGTTTTGTCATAACGCATGGTCCAGACAGTCATTAAGTTGCTTTCATTCTAGTTGCCACTGTTCTTTTTCATTCTCTTGAGATATCACTTAGTCTACTCATGAGTGGGGGGAGTATAGCTGTAAAGCTGCACCTTGTGCATGAATGAAGACAGCCATTTTATCCAAGAATTCAGTCAGGGATGTCTTGACATTATAACCAGTGCTAGATTCATAGCAGAATGCTCTAGAATCCCATTCAGTTACTTATTTTGGTAGCCATAATGGCTTTCTGGTATTTTTAAGAACCTTCTGGACAATAAATACAAATTTTTTAGAGAAAACTATGTTAGTTTCACCTGAAAATACCACTTGGCTAAAACTTCTGTCAAGGGTTATTATCTAAGATTAAACCTAAACTTGAGGTTTCCATTAAAAAACATAAGCTTCAGGTCATAGAATGAAGTCACATATCAAACATTTACTCAAAGCTTATTCACAATTATATTTTGAGCAACCAGTTTAAAATCAACATGCAGCATAAATCCACTGTCCTAGTTTTATTACATTTGTTAATTTTTTTTTCTTTTCCGATGTGTGGTTTACTGAATATATAAGCGAAAAACAAAAGTTACCCATATTTAGCAAAGTTACTCCACAATTTGACAAGCAAATTACTAACAGCTTGATCTTCTAGGGTTCGGTAAGCATTCTTGACAGCCAGTTGTGGGTAACCTAAGATATAGTACATCTCACTCTCATGGTATGCTCCTGAAAATAAGATTTATTTACAGAATAAGTAATATTCAGAGAAATATTTTTGGAATTGGTATTTCTCCATTCTATCCTAGCAACTGAAAATATAGATTCCTTTCTTGAAAATTTCTACAGCTAGCAAACTTAATAATTGTTCTGAAGTGATTAATATTACTTACTCTAGTTTTATGTACAGGTATCCCTCAATTTACGAAAGGAATATTTTCTTGGAGAATATGTTTTTATTTTAAAGGTAAAAAATGGAGGATGCATTCCTGAACCAAAATTTCACTACATTTTTCTTATGCCCATTTTTGTATCCAGCATTATTGCCTGGCGAGAATATTTTGTAGGGGGAAACAGTTGAGCTTGAGGAAGGTCTCTTACCAGGCATCTAGCTTGAGGGTTTAGGTAGGTCCAGCATTATTGCCTGGCGAGAATATTTTGTAGGGGAAACAGTTGAGCTTGAGGAAGGTCTCTTACCAGGCATCTAGCTTGAGGGTTTAGGTAGATCCAGCATTATTGCCTGGCGAGAATATTTTGTAGGGGGAAACAGTTGAGCTTGAGGAAGGTCTCTTACCAGGCATTTAGCTTGAGGGTTTCGGTAGATTACAACTGATAAAAAATTGGATCACTTCACCACATTAGAATCAAGACGGAAAAGAAATGCTGACTGACAATCAGACACTGCACAAGATGCTTGCTTAGAGAGATCTTACAGCAGAGGGTTCCGTGACACGACTCAATAAAGGAGTGACACGGTGTTTATAATTTCGTCCATAGCGCTCTACTGATGTTGAATTATGTAGTAGTGAAAAATAGCTTAGTAACTAAAGGTATTTCAATATTATAACACAGAAAATTAGCTTTTTAGCTATTTGAATTCTGTAATAGTGAAAAACTGTTTGTATTGGGCAAAAGTTTCTTCCAACTTTTATGTAAGTTTGTGTAATAGCAAGAAATATGAATTCAAATCAAAAAACATGCCCATAAAATTTAATTACATTATAACGAAGAAACATAAACCAAACATTTGTAATGCAAGGGATGCCTGTATAATGATCATAAATTTCTTGATATAGATATGTTTGTTTGGCAAACATATCACCATGGGTCCAGATTTATGTTATAGAGCCCATACAATATGGTTAGAACCTGCAGTGATTGCTGTAGTTTATTGGTCAGTGAAAATAGGCTTACATTTCCAAAGAAAAAAAAAAATTATATTTATGTAGTTAAGTTTATGCTACAATAGTTATATCTTCCTACAGAATACATAAAATATACAGCTACGTTGTTCTGATTCTCTTTTAAACATGAAGGTTATTTTTGGCATATTTGTGCAACTACATTTTAAACACATCAGAATCTCTCATCAGATTTCACTCCGGTTGCATGGTGGCACTCACTGAATCTCAATGATTCTTTTAAGAAACAAGCATTAAGTAACAGGTGATTTTGTACCTACCTAGCCAAGGTCGGTCCTTACTTATCCAATCATCACTGCTAGAGTATGTAAATTCATATAGATAAACAGGAGTGTAGTTCTGGTTTGCTAACAACTGAACATGCTTCACACAGGGTGCTTTTAACCCAGCATCTCCCAAAATCTGAAAGAAGATCAAGTGAGATTTGTTTTAAGCTAACAAAAATTATCTAGTTAAATTAAATATCACGTTAATTATTTCAACTGTCATAGTGGCATCAAATTGTTTAAGTATGTATAATATTTGAAATATATACATTTGAAATATTCCCATAAATATATAGTTAGTGTGAGACCAAAAAATGGGGTCAAGCTTTAAAATACTACAAGTACTTCATAGTTTATTGCTTGTGATTAAGGATTTACTTACCTTTTACTGGATATTTGAACTTTCCTTAAAGTCAGGAAATAATTCAATCTAAATATTGCCAAAACATTTATAAATGTGTTTAGCTGATTAAGATTGACTGATCTGTTTAATTATTAAAGATCAAAACTTGCATGAGTTAAAAATCATTTAAAAGTTTGAATAAGCAAATTATTCTGTAATTACTGAATCAATTTAAATATAAATACAGTCCTTAAGTTAATATTTAGCAGTATTATACCTTATCACATGCCTTACTCACTGAATATTGCTAGATTCATGACTTCTGAAGCTATGTCTAATCTTCTTTTATCGTAATGGTCCTTATTATCTATCTACCTAGTAGTTCATCATGTTATTCAATAATCATAAGTTTATTTGACTTAACGTGTCCCCAATGTGTCATTGGTTACATTCATATTCAGTGAAGAACTTACTAGTGTCCATGAAGTTTTTGAAAAACCCAATTTCAATTTATAAATGCAATGCATTTAAAAAGCAAATTATATATGAATATCAAATTCGATGATGAGGAACCTACTTTGAGACTAATAATGGTTGGAGACAGCTTGAATGGATAATGAAGAAAAACTTTAATATACGTTTTTCTTCATTACCCATTCAAGCCGTCTCCAACCATAAAATATGAATATGTAAACTGTTACATTAAGTAAAAAGAAAAAACGATTGTTAATCATAATAACTAAATAAAAACTAGACATTCAGGGGTGTGCACAAAAGGATTAAGCATGGTCACCCCCCAAACAACTCTAGACATACAGATTCATGCATTTCGGGGAGTGTAATGCCGTTTATTTCTATGGATATGATGTATGTGTTGAGATGGTTTATAAATGTGTGTGTGTTGTTTAACCTCCCCCACCAATAGTTGATATTGGAAATTACATTACTCTTTTACCTATACCATAACAGTGGCTTTACGGTTAATAGTCACAACATTATCTTTCTAAAAATCAGGCTTTAAGGAATAGATCTCTCTCTGAAACTAAAATATACAAATTAAAACAACATGTTTCCACTTATTGCCCCATTTTAGAATATCAGGTAAATCATTAAAGTATTTTCTCAACTGAACCACTAATTTGCTTAAAAAATCGTTTTCAGCATTGAAATAATATTTGAAAAATATTGAACCTGATAAGGTATAATTACCAATGATAAAAAGATCATTTTTCATTTATACAGCATACCCAAACTTTCTTTGCATACAGTTACTCATAAACATTTGAAAGTTTAGAGTTTGTTTTAAAAAAAAATTGTAATTTACTGAAATGCAACTGATCTGGTGTTAAGATAAATAATTAAATAAACATATTATGCAGATGAAAACATAAAATATCACAAAACTTCTTTTAGTTTAGTTACTCAGCTCATTAATGCTTTGAAATGAAAGTAATTTTTGCATGTGCATTATAACTAAGATGACATACAGGCATAACTTTTCATATAGGTTTATGATAGTATTCCAAAGACGTTTCGCAAGACTTTTTTTTAAATAGTAAATCGGAACTTGGTATTTTAGGGGTTTAATTAAGAAAACATAATATTCATTACATTCATGAAAAATGATCTAAAACACTTATTAAAATTTTTTAAGGGTACAGAAACATCTGCAAGAGGGTCAATACATTTTACTGAGAAATCTTGCCCATAAATACTCATTTTTACAGTCATACCAGTCTGTTTTTTTCACATCTCAGGTAAAACAAGTTCCAGTGTTCATTTTGTTTTTACATAACTTATAATCATGATGGGACGTCCAACAAATACTGAAAGATTATTGGATAACACTTATTCACACTAGTTGCTCTCCCACCTTTATTTCCAAATGAACAAATGATGATGTCATATGTTGAACCAATGCTTTTCCTTCTGACTTTGTGATTCGTCAAAATTGGGACTCTCACTCACATAAAGTACATCTCGCATTGTGTAATGTAAGCTACCAAGAATACAGTCAACTATGATGTTTATAAAAACAATCTTTGACCTCTGCTAAAATATAACAGATGAACTCTGCTTGTTGCTAGGTGACATTGCAAAAAACCAGCATGTGCAAGCATATAATACCAAACTAACTGATCTGTCCTCCACCCCACACTCAGTCACATCCCTACCCCATATCACAAATGCCTCCAACACTTTTTGAAGCAAATCGTAAAACATTTGAAAGTTTTTATTTTCCTACCTAATTTAAAGTAGTAGTTTAATTTAAATAATGGGTTTATAAATACATTAAGACAATATTGTCTGAATGACCATCAAATTAACACATTATGTTTATTCTCAAGTGAAAATTATTTGAAAAGCTATAGTGTACCAAAAACTATAAAATTGGAGTTAGTTAAAATCCCATGTTAAAATAAGTAGATTTAATTGAAGTTTCAATTCACACTTCAGAAACTCTCACATGTAGTACAAGAAAATACAATACAGCAGTTTTCATTGTGCAAAGATACACTTATAATCAAGTACACTGAAGCAACATGTCAGTGTGATTGTGAAATTACTTTTCTAATTTATGTAACAAACGTTTTAATAGAATCTAGCAATGAAATAAATTCTCGATTACTTGCCTGTACCAAAGTATGAATATTAGCAGTTGTTGCATTCTGTGTTGAATTGTTGAAGCCACTAGAGTGATGTCGTCGAACAACATACTCTGTATGTACAGCATGAACTAATGCCTCCAGGTTGTTTGAGTTATCGGCTTTTGGATCCAGCATATTTTTCAAGTATTCTTTCAGCTTTTCTTTGGTAACTTGCTCTTCTGCAGGATCTTCGTCTGAATATAAAATTTTAACATAACATAAGTGTCTATCTATCTATCTTTGGTGAGTTGTGTTTATATTTATGTTTTAATTTATGTAATATACATGTGTCAATTATTTGGTAAGCGCATCATTATGTCACAGCCTTAAAATAATTATAGTTGTTTAAACATATATCATAGTTCCAAAAAGGTAAATATTTGGTTGATAAAACTTGAAGGTCAAGAAGTGTCCAAGATAACATCAATATGTCCCAATTAGTTTCTGCTTCTTCAAAATCTAGTGCACCTTGTATCTAATATTCACTAATATCACTGTTTATTGTTTCACAGGACTGTGTAATGACTTTTAAATACATAAATCATGATAAATGCAAGCAGCAACTAGGTGTATCCCAAGTTTTGTTGAAATTTAGAAGAAAAAAATATTGATCAGCTATTCATACCAATATTGTTTTTAAAAACTGCTATTTGATTTGTAAAGGAAAATATTCTGATTGAACAATGAACAGGGACAAAACAATTTGGATTTGTTTGCTTTCCAAATTAATTATTGTATAATATTTAAATTTCATTTTAGTAAGATGGATTCATTTTATACATTTTTCTTCTATAAGAAATAAATTATTACAAAAGTGACTTATGGATATTTGAATCTTTTATCAGAAAACTATATTGTTTCACATTTTCTTTATTATAACACATAAGACATCATGAGACCATTTGATCCTTCAAGGCTGTAATTTCTCACCCAAACTTGAAAAACAAGTAAAAACTTAAATCCAACCTTTACTTTACATGAAATTATTGATTTTACTTTTATATTCTAGTAAAGAGCTGACCTAAACTACAGCCTAAAGTAATTCACTCTATAAGTCAATCACCCTGTTAGAAAAATAAAACTGTCTTAACTGGAGTCTATCCTGTTATTTAAAAATCTTAAATTTGTGTTTTTTTATCTTTGGAACATACTGCAAAGAATGCAGAGGCCTTTATCTTTCTGACTCCCTAAATAATCTTGTACACTTCAATAAGATCGCCCCTTACCCATCTTTTCTCAAGAGAAGATAAGAGACCTTAACTTTTCTCCGTAAGATAATACTTCCATCCCTGGATCATTATAGTAGTCCTCCTCTGAACCCTTTCCAGTTAGTCAATATCCTTTCTTAGAAACCAAAACTGTACACATTATACTAAATGAGGCTTAACTAGTGATTTGTATAGATTATTACCCCTTTTCACTTGTAAACAACAAGTCTATAAATAAAAAAAAAATTATATTAGTTTCTCTGCTTGCAATAGAGCATCGCCGCAATGTCATGAGTAATTTATTCACTGCTATGCCAAGATCCTATTTTTCAGGCATGCTATTGGGTAGTTTCCAATTTATATTAAAGCAGTTATACAAAGTATGATAATCCAATCCATTATCTTTCACTTGCTTTAATGAAAGGTCTTTTTACCAAATATTCATCCAACTAGCCAATTGAAATAATAGACTAGAATAAATTGAAAACAAAAGTGAAGCAGTATCCCTGTTCATTCATCATTTTTTATCTTCTTATTTTTAAAACTGAGATTTAGTTTTCTTTCACATTTTACATTTTTGAATGTTTGTTTGTGCAGTTGAATTTTCATATATATATATAAAACATGTTTGTATGAGCTTCACAAAAATATTTTTTTCTTTCAATTTGATTTAATGCGAACCACAATTAAACCAATAAAAAAAGAATTTCTATTGAATTAATAAATAAATCAAGTAAATGAAAATATATGCTTAGCCACAGTATTAAAAAACTAAATGAAATGATAATAAACACTCTATGAAACTTCCAACTGGTGATCACTTACAAAGTATACTATACTCAGGAAATATATGCAAATTATTATAACATTACTAGACTTAATTTCATCAACATATAATAGATTACAACCCCACTGTTTCAACATAATGATTGAAATACTAACTGCATGTTCAAGCCATGCAAGTGTGACATACCCAGTAAGAAAGCACATGACAAACAATGTAGGAGGGGAGATGTTAGTGTGTTAAATAAGAGATATTGAACTTGAGATCTAAATTTAAGAACATAAGTAATAAGTAAGATTTCACAAATGCTAATAGCATGTGGCTTCACTGTTAGATAATAAGTTGACAAACAATGATTTATAAGCATAATGAAGAAAATTTATTTTGGAGAACATATTACATGTTTTGATAAAACATTGGTCTGTTGAAATATGCAGTACTTTCCCCAAAATTAAACTACTTCATTATGATTATAAATTGTTGTTTGTAAATCTGTTATTGTATTAACATAATGTGCTTCTATAGACAAGTATCACTGTTAAATATAAAACACCTATGATACAAATATTAAAGTGTCTGCTAATTACATCAAATTTAGTTTTGCCTGACAATTCAACTACCTTTTATTTCATAAGGAATAATCAGTGGGCAGGAAATAACTTCTCAAATTATTACTTTACTGGCTGCCAGGTGTTATCCACTCTAGTCTTTAGAATTTCCTCGCCATACAGAGTACAATTTTATATATGCAAATCAGCAATTTACCTGACAACCACAACTGACATAAAGTAGCAGTGGAATGGCATATATCAGAACTATTTTTTGACATTGTTTAGTATTTTTTAGGTAGTGTAATGCCACTGAAAATTCACTGCTTTTGGAAAATGTATGCAACAGTACTTTTCAATGCAAACTATTCATACACTCACATCATAAAGATGTGTTAAGATTGGGAAGTTAGAATGTCCAAGATGGAGATATCCCTCGTATTTAATAGCATTGGATGACAAATTAATGTAGATCAAGGTGGGGTACTAGGACCATCCAGAAAGAGACCTGCAACAAGTCGTATATCCCAACCGTAGTAAGCAAAGTTCTGCATTTTGTACATAACAGGTGAGAATCCAGGCAACAATACACAAAATAATCAAGAAAGATTCCCTTCCAGAAACAAAGTCAACAGGACATTGGTTCACCAAGATAGCGCTACCAGTCATACTTCCTATTTAACCATCTCATACCTCAAGCAACTAGATAATGAAGTAGGTATTCATGCAAATGCAGCACCTACAGCCTCCTGTGCAATCAGCATGTTGCAGTGGATGGTGGAAAACTGTTATCCTCGTACATTTGATGGATTATGGAAAGCATCAGGGAGAAGTGATATGCTTTTGACATAGCAGTCTTATGACAGAAACTGGAATGGAAACTATGCAGCAGGGCTATTGTTAAGATGTATGTTCATAAGTTAGAGCATGACTAGATGTGGCAACATGGACTTTAACGATATGGTGAGGCTCCAAAACTCTTTTAATATCAATGCACTCAATCTCTATTTAAAAGTAGCTAGTGATTTATTCTAGTTCACAATAGCATTTCTCCTGCTTTGACACTGCTTTGCGCATAAATATTAATTCCTAGCATAAATAATCTGACATCACTGTTGACCATTGGTCATGACATCGTATATGTGACAGTCCAATCGTGAGACTAGAAGTTGCTTCAATTTTGTTCATTAGGAGAGGCATGATTTATTATGAAATCATGCAAAGAAAACTTGATTAAAGCTACATAAATACTCAGTGGCACTTCTCAAATGGCAGTATTATATGGTTCAGTCTACTTTGAAAACACAGAATGCATGAATTTATCTAATGTGGAGTAAAAGTTGTTTTCACGGTTTCTCAATTTAAACTTTTGTCACTGATTATTTTACAAAAACATGTTATAAGCTATATCTTTAATTTTGTAATTTAGCTAGAGTGCGCTTCAAGTTAAGAGCAAGTTAGTGGTAGAATATTTGGGAATATTAATGAAAGAGATACTTCGTGAAATATCTAGAACAAGCATTAGGTTATAAATATGGATAATTGCAGTCAATAAGCTTGCAATAAATAATAAAGCATCAAGAAGATACAGTTGTTTCCTAGCTGGCAGAGTGAATTAGTCAGTGTGTTTAAATTTTTTGAATCTCTGTTAGCTGTCACATATATTGAGTTACTTTGTCTAAGTAAGTTGATTTTTACGTTAATATACTGTAGATAATGTAGCTATAAACGTAATGTATGTGCCTGTAATGTAAAGGTAATTTTAAGAAGGAAATAAAACCAATTTGTTATTGTTACATAGACTTGACATTGAATTATTTTCACCAGATAATTTAAAAGAACCTGCCAATGAAAGAACAATGTTACAACAATACATTATCTACTATTATTTTGTTACTGAAACTGGTATTTTAGCAGAAAAAACATTATTCCGAGAAAAATATAAACCTACAGTGCTCCATCCATATAGAGACTTCATCTTTTGTGAAACCGGTCATGAAAGGAACCATATTATACCGGCCTCGTTGAATGAGCTTTTCCGGATAGTCTGGTAGAAAATATCCATCCACCACAGGCGCAAACCAAATACCAAGAGCATCCTGGAAATATTCAAACAAAATTAATTAAATGATTCAAATAGCTTTAATTAAGCCTTTTACAGTTATATAAGTATTGGTCAATACAACCTTCATCAGTAATCGATATTAAGTTTATTACATTTGTCATGTAATGATAAGAACAACAATACAGCAGTGGATGAGACAAAACAATTACGTACGTAACAGCAACAATAACAAAAAAAAACATACTGTTGCGTCATCGAGATCACATGACTACAGTGACGCCACGTTTCTAGAACTATCCCGTATCTTGGCGGATGCTCTAGTATTTGCTAGATATAGGGTAGTTTGGTATATATATAAGAGGAAACATGACGCGAGGAAGGTAATGTGTGTATAGATAGTGAGTAATTGATCTGCAGTCAGAAGTATTATTGAGCACGTTCATTGTTATAGCGTTTGTTTAGCGCGATTGTTGAATTTGAGTGTATCGGTAAAGTTGTATTCGGAAAGAATAAACCAGTTTTATTAAGTAAAAAACTTGTGTCGCTAAAGTTTTGTCGGAACGAAGTTACGGAAAGTTAATTAACAAGCGGAGACGTAACAATACAATGAAACCATCATAAAATGAACACGTTCTTCAAATAAAAAATGAAGAAAAACAATAACAGATAAAACTTGTAACTACGTAGTTGTGTGTGGCGACCATAAGACAAGAAACTACAAAAATGCACAATAGTTTCTAAATCTTGTATAAAACTTAAATGTATATCCATGAAATATTATAACACTATTAATATCGTACTTCATATTACATTAAGCCTAATTTAACCCTGATAACTAATTTTAGTGGTTATCACAAAAACATTCACAATTGGAAATTGTAAAAAGAAAGAAGGGAAAAAATCAAATTAAACAATGTTAAGTTTTAATTTCTACTACACATTGTTTAAATTATTTAGGATTTAAAATAATTCATTTTTTAACTCAGTCTAAATGCCTTCAACAATCGACACCTTGAAAATCAGGTTGAGTGTAGATGTTTATTACATTTCCTTTATTTGGTTATTTTTCAAATTTAAAATAAAGAGGTTTTAAATCCATGATGTACTTATTACAAATAATGTATTGTAAATATTGCATTCAAACGTGATTTAGTCTTTTCCTTCGCCAAAGGTGTATTTCACTACATCGATAAATGTTGAGGTTATCTATACTGTTTTTGTTTGATAACCCCACAATATTACTCCATGAAAAACATGTGTTACAATCGATGAAAGTAAAGTTATCCGGTGTAAAATTTCGAACGATTACAATAATGCAGGCTGTTGTCCGACAAAATAACAGTCCTACGGGACTCTTATGTAAAAATGTAACAGTGTAGATCATCATGGCACCATCAAAGAGTAACTGTTTATAGGGAAAATCGCCCGTCTCTCTCCCCGATAGCTTAGTGATAAATCAATGAACTTGTAATAGTAAAAATTGGGTTTCGATACCCGAGGTGGGCACAGCATAGATTGTCCATTGTGTAGCTTTGTGGTTTAAAACAAACTAACAAATTATAGAGAAAATTAATGAAAATAGCTCATGTTACTAGGTTTCTTAGTTTACCATTGTATACTTTAAACTGTTCCAAAAATAACCGTTCTTATTTTGAATTGATGGACTGGATGGAAAACAGCACTTCAAAAGCACCCACTGCAATTCCACGAGTTTCTCTCTCTGATCGAATAGGAGGATTTGACAATCACATTTATAGAGCACCGTAACCTTAAATGGCAAAACAAATCATGTAACAGAAGAGGATTATATGCTATCATATCTGTAGTAACATCTTTATTCTTGCCAAGAATTGAAAATTTTGAAAAATAAAAGGGATATTTCGAATTTAATTTTACGTAAGTGAAAGTTGTCATAGTTTGTTTACAGTTCTGCGCAATCTACAGTATGAATTTCGAAACGCCGATAGTTAATGTAAGTGTTAAGTATATGTGCACTTCAAGTTTAAGGCATTAACAGTCAGCATCGAACTTCAAGCGGTTTAATTCAGCATAATTTTAGCGTCATAAGTCTTGCCCCTGAGATACGGGAGGGGAACCTTCTTGTACTGAAAATCGCAGTAGAAAAAATACTCATTCAGCATTGACTTGAAAAACAAATTTCATGTTTTTTGAAATTCAATAGCGCTTTTATTTCACACCATAATATTCTGATTAATTCTTATAGTTGTGGGTATTCCTTCAATTGTTTTCATTGCTTGTTTCATACTGCTTGTTCTGCAGTATAATAGTGCCAACAGATGGCGCTACACTAGACTTACTGCTTGAGTATTCCTACGCGTACATATCGTCATTCTCGTACATGTTTTTAAATGCACCTTGGTCGTACTTTCGATTAAAAGAAACCCCGCTAGTTCCAACTTAGGAGTGGTTAGGGCTACAAATAGAATAATATGCTATGCTCTATTACACTGACTGAATAAAGTTTAAAATTCCCAGTTTGCCCCTGAAGAGAAAAGGTCCACTTTTCGAAAGCACTCATTATAGGGTTTTTATTCATTGTATAAAGTTCAAAAACGTACCTTACATGAAGGTAAAAAATAAAACTTAATGGTTCTAACTTCTGCAAGTTTAGATTGTAAAAATACTGAATAACTGCATATTCTTCACAGAATAAGATAGAGTGGCGAAAAACACGTTGTGCCCATCTTGTAGCGTAAGAATATCAAAAAACTTCAAATTTGGCCAATCTATAAATTTTGCAATTAGTTACTCTATAGATACAAAAAAAAAGATGAATTTTAAAAACCAAAATTAAATTAATGTTTTTAATTTCGCGCAAAGCTACACGAGGGCTATCTGGGCTAGCCGTCCCTAATTTAGCAGTGTAAGACTAGAGGGAAGGCAGCTAGTCATCACCACCCACCGCCAACTATTGGGCTACTCTTTTACCAACGAATAGTGGAATTGACCGTCACATTATAACGCCCCCACGGCTGAAAGGGCGAGCATGTTTGGTGTGACGGGGATTCGAACCCGCGACCCGCAGATTGCGAGTCGAGCGCCCTAACCACCTGGCCCATTTAAATTAATGATGATTTTTAATATTACACTGGACAACATGTCATTTTCATCACATATAATTAGCTCCTGATTCCAAAACTGTTTTTGGTTTCCCTCTAGCACGTCAAGTTTTCATGATGAGACCGATCAAATTTGAAAGGTTATTGCCTTAATTATAATTGAAGTTGTACATTTCATTTTTTCATAAGTGTGTGCTGTATAAATTTAACCAAGTGTATGGTGTGTATAACGTTTATGGGAATTATACTGAAAAATTAATAAAGTTGTAACGTTAACTAGCCTAATATGTGATTATTACCTAAGTTGTGCTGAAATTAACACCAGTCATATTTCGATAACTAGATATGCTAGAAGAAAACCGGAAACAGATTTGTAATCAGCGAAAAAAAGTGACTGAGAGAAAAAAGTTCGATTTTCTCGACCAGTGCTATCGATTGTTTAGAATTTTTAGTTTAGTTATCTTATATCATTGTGCTTTGCGATTAACTTTTTTACACTATTTTTGATATTGCACATTTACCGCCATACGGGTTGTCCTAGCCAGAGCATTTGCTGCAACTCTTCGAAGGCATTTCATGAGATTTTTAGTGTTTGCGCTCTTTGGACAGTCGACACTCCGAGCCAAGCGGGATGCGTAACGGAACGGATTACGCTGAATAGCCCATCTGGCAACAGAGCTCCCACTCTGCGCTATAGCTGCTGAAAACAGTCCTGAAAGAAATAAAACGACATTTTACGATCTCAACTTTGAAACAGCAATTATAGTTTTATACGCTTTAATTCTTTCACTGCCACGTTTGTAGATATACAAATCTCCCAGTGTCAATTCATTTATAGATACACAAGCAAAAATAAAATGACAGATGTTTTAATATTTCATTACTTATTTGAAACCGAAAAACTACAGGCAGTTTGAAAGTGGGAAATACCCTCTCTTTGTGGTGATACAAAGTTCCAGGCTCACGTGGCAGTGCTGTAGAGGGGGATGTACACACGTGCTCACGATAGTGAAAGGATTAACCAACTCAACATTTTGTAAATATCTAAATTTTAACGTATCTCGTAAAGCAAAATTACATTAAAGTGGAAGTTCACTATTCCCACCGAAATAACTTACTATAGGGTACCTTTTTTAAAAACTTATAATGCTTTGTTGCTGTTTCTGCTGTTTTTGTAATATACTCGGCTATTGTTTTATACTATTTTTTTATATT